>NC_084955.1:5592685-5872685 GCF_949316205.1 Platichthys flesus
CTTATCTAGCTGACCACTGCTCACTGAGATACAGCTGCCGTGACTCATGGAACAGGTTCTTGTTTTACCACACATCAACACCAACATACAGTCTATGATTTAAGTGTCCTTCAGTGGGAGGATAGGCACTGAACTCTGATGCGTGAATACAATGAGATAACTGTGAAATTATAATCAGGGTTAAGAGGCGGCCACTCTAATTCGTTGAACAAACTGAGCGCTGGTCACCTTTCTGCACATGTATCATGAGACCGTGAGGTAAGTCCAGCTTATATCAACAAATTATGTAATCGTGAGTCATTAAATGATCCTCGGTGATATATAGTCAGTTCCTATTGAGAAAACATCAACATCATCTTTTTTGAAAAAGCAAAACTTATGTTATTAACTCTTTACTGCATGAATGGGTTTGACAACACTCTTTTATAGCTCAGGTGGCCAATGATACTGTACTTTAAAGATTATAGCCGGGCTCCAGCCACAGGAAGTTTAGGCCTGTATGACCCTGTTCTCTACCCGCCCCCCCCCCGACCCCCGAGAATCAGAGGGGAAATCTGGTCTGGCACCTTGGGTTGAACCAATTTTCGACCCAGATTATCAAGTTACTACAACAGTCCCCATTGTGCCAGAGGTCCCGTCATAGAGGTGACATGGGTTGGTGCGTCGCTGCTTCTTTAGTGATGATCTCAGTAATATCCTGTAAAATGTGATGGGCCATGGTTTTAAAATCACCAGTCAACAGTGTGTGCATGGTTGATCTATCAATCAATGATCTGATTAGGAATCTAAATTATCATGATCAAAATCAATGCACAGAGTAAAATTAGTTGGAGAAACCAAGAAGTTGAAGGCTTAAAGCAGGAAGATGAGTTTAGTACACAAGGTGTACTCGTATAATAAATGCATACTTTATTTAAGGCTTATTATGCTGCTCTGTCTAAGGTGTTTGCACAGTCTTGCTTTTTTTGGGGTGGTTGGAGTTTTATGTCCGCACCCCACCCCTCCCTCTCTCGCTCCATGAAATAAACGTTTTCATTATTATTGCATCTTTTTATGTTCCTCCATTCATTTTAATTCTCCCCGATTTATTGTAAACCTTCCAAGCGTTAGATAAATGATATGGCCCTCACATGTGTGTGTTGAAGCTAGAGCCAGTGGAAAAGCAGCTTAGCTAAGCATGAGGGAAAAATGTGTTTCCATGTGTTTCCAACACGGCTCAAGATTAGATTAGCACTACAGTACTTTTAGTTATCATTTATAGAAATACAACAGCACATAAGTTAGTAAATCAAAATTATTGAAAAAATGAAATTGAAAAAGAAATTCAGTTCAGTATTTAGATTTTAAGAGTAACATTTTAATCAGTAGTTCAACCTCACAATGAAAATAGAGGCCTTAGCTTGAAAAGAGCATTTGTTTTTGTGTTGGTGATCAGATGATTGAACATCTAAGTAACCATCCAGGAAACCATGGGGCATCCAGAAAGGCCATTGTCTTTCACAAGTTTTTGGGAATACTCACCATTGAAAATGTGATAGAATAAATATGCAGCATGTCCAGACTGCCATCATCAAGAAGCATTTAAAAACCATCCATCTTCACAGTGATGGCCTGCTGCGCAGAAGGGAGTCACTCAGAACACGTGCCAGATATACTGGATCCTGTTAAATACAATAAACAAAAAGGCTTACACACTACATTGTCTGGAAATGAGACAGGTTGTTTAAAACAAACTTTACGCTAGTCCGCCTGCCCTCAGTACTAAATAGATCTTAGAGGAAACAAGATGACTCTCTTTAAATGAATGTCTTCAGTTTTTTAAGCATCCTCATGTCCTCAAAAGTTATTTTACACAGTAAAGTAATCTCCACAAAAACAATATTTGTCTCCTGCACCTTGAGTGCTATGGACCCCCAGTCCAGCTTTTCACTGTCATCCGTCTTATTTATTTGGCAATAAGCAAGATGTTTTTAAGGAAGCACAATAAACCTTTCCCAACAGTTAGGCAAGGCTGGGAAGAAATGCATAAATATTATAAAAAAAACTAAAAATTCTTGCTGTTCCAGACCAATAGACCAGAGGGCAATTCTGAGACGATTGATCAGATTCTGATAGATTAGATAATACAAGTTTGTTAAGCACACCATCTATGTCTTCTAAAACATGAATGTTAAACCTCAATGTAGAATAAAGGTTATGTTTGAATAATTCTAACACAAAACTCAAAATAATTACAGAACGTGAGACAGAATTCCTCACCTTATCAATAATAGACAGCTGTTGTGCGTCCCCTTTAAAGACTGATGTAGGAGGATTATTACAGCTTTGACAATCTGGCCTTAAAAAAGCAAAGACACACAAGAAAAGGTGATATCTCAATAACAAATGCTACGGAACATGGTCAAGTTCAATTTTTTTTTGTATTCGCATCATTGGTGTGACCTTACCGTGACTGTAGATCTCCAGCTCCAGACCAGAGGCCGGGACTATATGTGTTGACAATGCAAATACAAAATAGCGACGTAACATTCTTCTTCTCTCCAAAAAAAGATGATTTAACATTAAAAGGTTCTTAAAAGCACCAAAAGTGCAGTTACGCGTGCCTTGAAGATCTCTTCTTTTGAATTCACTTCCCCAAAGAACCATAAATACAAAAAAGGTTCTTTAGAGAGCAAAGGTTCACCGGAATCACTCAAAGTGCTCCAGAGCACATGTGAAGAACCAGTTAGAATATATGCTTGAGATGTTATGTGCAGACCATAACCACTGGACAGGGTTGGGAGAAGTCCAAATTTGACTCTTCACCAGCTGTGTAATAGACGTGTCCCTGCTCCCTGGTGAAGCGTCCATCCACTCTGAGATCAGCAGCGCCAGTAGATATGTCCCAGCTTCCTGCTGTGAAGCATTTTCATGTTCAAATACCCATTTAAAACAAAGATGTATGAATTTAAGATGCGTGTTTTGATATACAGTAGAGGACCATATGTTTAGATGTATGCCTGTAGGTTTTTACGTGAGCAGTGTAGACAGATGTTTGCTAGTGCACACATGTGCAAGTGAAAGGGGAACTTTGTAACCAGCATGACTTCAACATGGGATGAGAACCTGCCTTCAGTTCGGCTGCCAACCGGGGCTCAGGTCCTATCCAGGGCATGGGCCAATCGTAAATGGATAATCATCGTCGTGTAAACACGCTGACAAATAGGCTGATGTAGCGGAAGCGACTGTGATTATGCTGAGGTTAGCTGGGCCTGTCTGACTGTGGATTTTTTGCTGTTTCACAAAGCATCGTATCTACTGTGCACACGATCCACCTTATCCATATTGTAAATATAAAACACTACACTCTAGAATCACATGAAGCATGATGCTCTAAGGCGCAGCACATTATCCTTTACAAAAATACTATGTCCATGGCCAAGTAAACTGTAAATTTATGTCCTGAGCTCCCATGTCTGCAGACTAGGGTATTACACTATGTGTTGTAAGGGAGTTGGTTTGTTTTTATATACACTATTTTATTCCACAGGTTGATACTTAGTCCTCAAAAGCAAATGCTTTGTGTTTCCCATGGCACCAGTTAGGCAATAGCAGGAGTGATTAGACTCAATGTTTGGCAGAGATCCGCCCAGCAGTCTGAAACACCACTGAATGCCATATAAATTAGTTGAACATTCAAAGCTACATGGACATTAGAGTGTGAGATGGGAACACGCAAAGCTGTGCCTATGTTATTTCAGGAGACTAATCGTTAAATATAAAAACTTTGAATGATGGGGTGGGATTGATTGCGATCAGTGAAAACTCCCTAAAGATCCATATTGATGTCATTGACCCTTTCGGGCCTGCCAACCTGCCAATGTATTATAAAACATGCTAATACAATACCAACCTGAGGTCATCAGAATTCTGTTTTATTTATGTAAACTGTCTGTCGTTCTGTTTGGTGTCATGGTGATGGTGTGGGCTACCATGTCATAAACATAAAAAATAGTTAATGCCCTCTGGAGCAAGAACGTACTAAGGCAATTTGACAGCAATTATGATCTGGATGTGCGACCCAGTCCCGTTGGGGTCAGTAGGCGGGTCGGGCAAGGTTCCCACAAATTTTGTAATGATATTCATGTTTTGGTCGGGTTTTGTCATGTTGGCTGGGCTACGTATTCTGTACAGGCTTGCTATCGGGGAAAGAAGATGGGTTGACACACAAAAAACAGAGTGTCTGTTGGGTTCGGGTTAGGCCGCACTCTAACGGCAATCTTTAAATTCCATACAACAAAATTCTTCCTTCAAAGGTGACAATTTGTGTTTGCAATATAGTATCATCAAAGTTTCATCCTCCTGGGGAATGAATGTGAACATGAAATTTCACCATATCTGAGCATTCCTAAGCCACCAGATTTCATATTGACAGTGGTGCGCGGAATACTGGGAAGGACGGATGGATAAAAAGAAGGGCACATTTGTTGGCCTGGTTTGATGAAGCCTGTGATATGGGACATCCTAACTGTGACACTGTCTTCAAATTCAACCTTGGAATTCAGGATGGTCCCTGAATTGGGACACATCAGTTGAATGAACTGAACAATGAACATAAAACAGGTTCAATATTTATATATATATTATTCTCATGCGGGAATCAAATACTTTGTGGCAGTAGAAGAAACTGGGATCACCAAATCTAAGCATTCATCAATTGATCTACTAGTTTGAAGATTTCAATGTGAATCAAAGTGGTGGATTGGCTGAAAACATTGTACAGTACGACACTTTTTCACTGATGACTATTAAATAAAAGCCACCATACCTTGAAGGGTAGTCTGTGTAGTCAAATATTACTTCTTAAACCATGGTCCCTGTTATAGAGACTATAACTATGAGAGAGTTAAATAAGTTTAAATCTCATTCTTTAAATCTGCTTCAATATAAATACCAGTCTCTAATGGATTTCTTCTAACCTGTAGTTTCCAAATTCAATCTCCTGTTTAATAATTGATATATTTTATTAATACCTATAAAATGTGATCTATATTCATGTTAAGACAACAGATATGTTTGAAATATTAAGCTTTTATTTTTATTCTCCTAAAGTTAACAGGCAGCAGAGGCCTTAAACTGACACATGAAAGTTGTGTCAGACATCACACGAGAGCCTTCGGGTTGACATAGATAGGCCACACACACAAAAACACACACACACACACACATGAACACACACGTCAGCAGTCGTCATCAGCCCTGGGTGACTGTCCCCTCGTGAGTCAGTGTGACGGGGAACACCCACACAGCCGATATAGGATAGCCTGTGGAGTCTGCATCAGTGTGTGTGTGTGTTTGAGTGTGTGTGGGTTTATAACTCTGTGGGGGGATTGAGGTTTGCCCAAACAGTTGAGCAATCTCATTTAAGGGGGGGGGGGCTGGAGAGACGCTCTGATGTTCTCTGGTTTTCACTAACCCTCTGACTATAACATCCCCCTCTTTGTCTTTTAGTGCAAAGTTAATCTCTGTGTGGACGTGGTTCTGTGTATGGGAACTTTTCAGAAACAGCTGGAGATTGAGTCTAAATCTCAGGTTGAAAGTTGACTGTTTACACACCGTTCTTCTATTATTTTCTCATTTCTATAATAAGCTTTGGCCAGAGTTCACTCAGGAAGATCCCGTTCCTTTTGTTACACCTTCTTCCCATATGGGTTAACGATTCTCTCCGTCACTTCCACCTTCTCACGCTCTCAGGTCCCTCCATTCATAATTTCAACGTCACCACATCTGACCAATCATCTCACTGCCTGCGTTCCTCCAGCAATTTGCATCTTTGCCTTTTTTGTCCTTCAGACCCACTATTGTGCAAGTCACCTCCTCCCCCATCACCACCACAAGCTCCACGATGTCGGGACACTCGTCCACAGGTTTTCTTTAACCACTCACTGTCTCTTGTCCACCACCACCAGCGTCTCTCTTCTTATATGTTATCTTACTGTGTTATGTTGTTTGTGCATCATGTTTAACCTTCCCATGGAACTCTTCAGTGTTTCTTACTGACACAGAGACGCAGCCCTCTTTTTTTATTGTTTCATGTTATTCCATGAAGTGGGTTGATGCTCTGCCTGATGAGTAAAAGATGTCAAGCTGACCGCTGTTGACATTTTACGTCACTATTTGCTCATTATATGAAAAAGAGTTAGTATGCAAGATGTGTAAACTGTGACAGTCAGTACATCTATATTTACAGTACAACTTTCACTCTATGTCGATGCAACAAACAACATTTTATGATGCTCCACTTTGTTCTAAACATGAGAGCATTGGCCAACACACTGAACTGTGTATAGAAAATAGTTATTTTCTCAAACACATCTAGTGCCATTAGAGGTTTTCAGTTTAGGACTGCGTTCCTACTGGAATCCAGGCCACACGTCTGCGCGCCACATATTTCATCACACTGTCCCTATTTCAGTTCTGCTCTCAGGAATTTTGTTTCCATCCATCATCTTACAGTTCATTCATTAAACCATGACTCTTATCTTATGCCTTTCTATGCACGCGTATCGAAGAAGTCCAGATATCTCCCTCTTACTATCTGTCTGTATTTGGAATGCATATCTTGATAACTGTTTATCTCATAAGCTTCACAATTGGCATTTGTATTATTAAGGGCTGAAAGAGGGGCAGTGTCAAATTTGATGTGCGATTTGTTCAATATCGATGAACTTTAAACACAAGCCATCATTGAACTGCTGCAGCAGACGGGACTCCTCAATGTAAGTGACGTTGTCGATCATAACATCAGCACATTCTCGACGACCAGCGCATTCACGACAAAGGCATTGATAACTGATTCTCCAGTTTTCGTTTCATCAAACTTTCAATAACCAGGTGAACAGCTCTTTGAGTCAGTCTTTACTTGCTGTGGCTCAATTACTTCAGGTCACTGAAAACTAGCATCGCCAAAAACCAAACAAACAGCCAGTTCCAAACAGTCAGTTTTACAACAGCCACTGAACTGGTGCAGCAAAAAAAAAAGCATCTATAGAGGCTGTTTGTGGGGGTGTGTCTATCCCAGAATCTCTTTGCATTGGACTAACCCACTTATGTTTAAAAAAAGGATGCCTTTAGCTAAATATTGTTGGCCTGTGGTTGAATTAATCCCCAGGCCAAAACTGTTAGGTAAACCTCACAAAGAAAATAAATATATAGGAATCCAATACATCTAATTGCATTAATTCGACATATCTTTCAACATCTTTCTTTTTATTCTTCATGTGGTTGACAACACTCTTTTCTCCACATTCCACAGTAAATAACACTGACCACTGTTGTGTTGTAAGCAAGAAGCGAACTTTATCCCATGTTGTGTTTGGCTGGGTTACACCATATTATCACAGCATCATAGCTGGGAGCAAATGTCACTGGCTTGGACTGTTTTCTAAACATTACCATATCACCACATCAGTGCCATGAGCAACTCTTAATAGATCACACATCCAGAATACATTTGGCTTTTCAAAGTCTCCAGCTGGTTGATTTCTTTCTGTGGGAAACAGCACTGGTTTGGTTAGACTTGCAACATCTAACATACAATGGAAAATGAGAGTGTGCAGAATTGTGGTGGCACAAAATAGGACCCCATGGTGCTCCCACTAAGCTGTTTGGTATAACACATGCACAACGCTTCACTGTTGGGGCTCAAAACCATTTCAAACCTCTGGTGCTGGTCCGAGAAGCAACCTGCTCCTTCTTTCCTCAAAATCATATTCAACCTTTAATATCACAGCCCAGCCACTGTGTTTCTCAGCTGCTGGACGTTAGCCGTCTCATCATTTCTGTACGACAAATAAAACGATCCATGTGCACCTCATTCTGTAGATCCTTGTGTTATAAAGTTTAACCACTGTGACAGTTCTTCATAGCATTTCCACAGAGTTTCTGATGAGCTGCATGATATGATAAGTGGGCCAGACTTCAACTCTGAATGATCCCTGTACCTCATACATGCCTCAGGACAGCTAGCAGGCAGGATGCACCAAGAAGCCTCCATTTGATAATGCAGCGAACCATGTTTGGTTTTGTTTCTAAACCTCTGACTTAAACCTGCTCCGTGAAACTCTGTGCATCAGAAACATGTGGTGGGCTAGAGCGGATGATGGGCTACAGTGGACAGACGAGGGACCCTCAGAGAGGAAATCTGATTTCATTACTTAGTGAACAATCTCAACATCCTGTCTGTCTGATAGGCATGGCAGACCTCATTGGTGTTTTGTGATCCCAGGCAGAAATGCATCTTAAGGTCCATTACTATTTCCTATATACTTTAGAGCAGTGTTTTCCACTGGTTCAATGCTAAAAATACATATTACATGCATGCCAAATTATTTGCAGATAGCTTTTGTCCAGCATTTTATTGACCTAACTAAACTAAAGACAATATTTTTTGTACATTATCTAGTTTTTGTTCCACTGAAGGATCAATTTAAACACGATTACTTATTTTTCCTTCCTTCTTTTGTTTGCAATATAACCAAAAAACAACTTTCATATTTATGAGACTCATTTTAATTCCTGGGAACTGTGTTCAAAGCCAGTTTGATAAAGGTCAACTGAAGGGCCCACAGAGATTATGCATTCTGAAACAATGATTAAACTGGTTGTAGTACGGGAGTTGGAGTCTATACAATGGATTTTGTGGAAAGAATGACAATGTGAAAGCCCTCAGGCAGAAACAGAAGAATGCACTATGATGCTCATAGTATACATACAGAGATCATCACTGAGGTGACATGTTGACGGTTTGAGGAAAAACTTGAACCTTATTTTAACCTTATTTTGTCAAATTCAGGAATGCAACACAAAATGAGACATGGCAAAGTGCTCCATTTGGTTTTCCATATAAGCATTTCAAGCCCCAACCATTTATCCTGAAGCGTTATCTGAAACAGAGCTGCCAATTACAGGACAAAGGAGCAACTTTTTTTAATTAAAATGAAGAAATTAAACACTTTAAATAACAATTTCAAATCATGGTGTTGGGTTCTGCTACTGGACGCCTAGAACTTCACTATGTAGCTCTGGGGTAGAGTGCTGGAACATAGCGACTTTCTGTAGAGTGTACGTCACACACCAACAAGCAGAGCCAGAACTAGCAAATAGCCATAAGAGAAAAGAAGACATGATTGTAGAGCCACAGAGGAAACAAAAGAGGTGATGAGAGAATATGACCAAGTTAGAAAAAAAAAACGTATCAGAGCATATTTAAATTGTTGGCAAAGCTAAAAGAGGCCAAAGGATGCAAGACAGATGCCAAATTGATGTTGTTGTTAGTGGACAGTGAGTCATAACCTTTGCTTGTTTGCTCGGGCTTGTGCTTTTCTGCTTGCTTGACGTTGAGCTGTGTGAGTGAAGTTGTCGACTCTCTAGTTTATCATCAGAAACCAGATTAACACATTTCGATAGAGGTTTAGCAAATAACATCAATGTGATGTAATGCGCATAATGCTCGGATATTGACAACCGCATCGGCTACTTGTTAGCTTTTTAGCTAGTATGGTTCTGAGGTTGCTGGTTACTTCTTCGTCAACTTGTCAACAACAAGTCCCCACAACCTCCTACGTGTTACGTGTTATGAAATAAAATATTCAGTGTTTCAAAAGTTAGAGTCTCCATACAACGTGTTAGCCTGAATGTTTTATTTGTTTGTTTGTTCTTCAACCACAAAACTTGACAATTGCAGTGAATCGTTTGATTTTTTGGCAGTAATGTTGTTAACTATAGCCAGTAATATTGTAACAGTGCATTTTATGAAACCCCAGATTAATCAGCAACATGGCAGAGCTGGTAAGTTTTGTGGTGCAGCAATATGTGTGTGAGATGTCCTGCCAAACAGGTGAAGATGGGTCAGTCTGAAAATCCCACAACACACCACTAGCGACCACAGACTGTGCTCCCCAAAATAAACTAAAGCATTTCAATTGCCCCCTGGTGGCTGGCTGCAGTATGAGTCATAAGCCCTACCTCCTGTATGTTGGTGAACGGGACATGGACCAAACTAAAACGACTTGTCAAATAAATATTTCCTGTCATTTCAGGATGTTCTTATCAAACGTATGTTTAAGGGTGTGTTAGTTTTTAATGAGATGGTTTCTGATCTGTAACTTGAGGGTACAAAATCAGGGTGAAACATTATGATTGAAAGCTGACAGAAACTATACGCTGGCTCCATCCCCCGATCCCTTCTGCACAGGCTCTGACTCCAAATCCACAAGATGGCAAGATTTGTAGCTAGAGTATTTGTGCTTTATTTCTAGATCGTAGGAGGAAGTGGCAACGCATCGTCCATCTCTGTAAGTGCTAGCGACACAGTGAAACAGAAGACTTTAACTGTACAGACGATCTTAACCAATTGTCATTCCCACTTCCGTACACTAAACAATACAAATACTCTCAGCACAAATCTTCACAGCTGTTATTGTGGGTAGCAGACAAGACATTAACATGGAGTGTCATCTTTGACAGGAAGTAATGGCAGCCATCAGACAGCCATCAAAGTGACTTTGGAGCACTTTCTTCAAAATATGATTTTATCTTCTTCTGAGAATGTCTCTGTACAGTAGGTGCCTCACCACTGTCCACAATTGGTTTAAATGATTTCCAGATGTGAGTTGCTCCATTGTGTGTGGGACTAAAATGGCCATCAACACTCAAGGATCAGACAAGCTGTGTCCCAAACCCGTGCTGCAGAGTAATTCTACACAACGTCGGCTATAAATAGTGTGAAAATTGATATTATTTGTATTTTTGTTTTATATGCAAAAAACTTTTTATGTTGACGTAAACGTAACCAATATCAAAGGTGCTTTCCAAACTTCTTTTTAAAATTCACTTTAATCCACGATTTATTTTAGTTTTTCTTGAAGTTTCTCCATTTTGTTTCCCTTCATTGTGGGTGAATGGTGAACATGAACAGAACATTATATCTCTGCCATTTTGAGCCAGAGTCTGCACAGTAGTAATCAGAGTATGGTATGTATGGTATATACACATGTACGACCAATCATGAGTTAGTCTCAGTGTTCAATCATGACATTTCATCCCATTTTGACAACATTAAATACCTAATAAAAAGCAACTTACTGGGAAAATTAACACGTGAACACATCAGTGTAGCAGAGATGTGCATACATTCAGTGAGGGGAGTTGAACTCTTTGTATTACTGTTACATCATACTTCACTACTCTACTATACTATATGCTACTAACTGCATCCCCCACAACTTGTCCTTGGGCAAGATGCTGAACCACAAATGGCCCCTCATGGATGTTGAATGAACTAATTGGAAGTCACTTTGAATAATGTGAAAATGGCATATTAGGAAATAATCTCAGAACTGCATCAGGCAAATCAAAACAATGCAGTTGTTCTTGACTAATTTTACTTTTCAATGTCTTTGGGTCTTGGCTCTCATTTTCACAGCTGTATTATGATGACTGAATAGGTCTGATGAGGATAATGTCACAAACCACATGTTTTTCTTTGCATCTCAAGATAAAATTTCACAATAAAATAAGAAAAACTGGGAGTCCGGCAGTCAGTCCTTCCCCCCAGCAACACTTTCCAGCTTCTTCTGCGGGCGATCCTGAGGCGTTCCAAGGCCAGATGGGATATATAATCCCTCAAGCCAATTCTCGGTCTACCCCCAGGGTCTCCTCCCAGTTGGATGTGTCCAGGAAACCTTTTAAAGGAAGGCGTCAGGAGGCATCTAATCAGATACCTGAGCCCCCTAAACAGGCTCCTTTTGTCACGAAGGGGCAGCAGCCAAGCTCCAGCCACAGTTTGTAGACAACTGAAACAAATTATTCCCCACAGTGTTGGTTAATGCAAGTAATATGTTACTTAGGTGCTATCAAATTGTGAGCGGAAGCATGCCATGTAAGTGTTTTGATGGAAAATAAATTAAATTAAAGGGTACACCGCAGGTTCACAGCCAGATGTTCAACTTGTGAATTTCAGAGAGGTGTGCACATTACTGCATATGTATATTAGTCCCCTGAGTGATTTGGTGATCATATCAAAACCAAAGTACGACAAACATAAATATTTTCCATGTAAATGGAGGAAATCATACATATTCATTCATAAGTTCTCATGTCCTGAACCTCCAAATACAAACAAAACAAAGAGTTTCCATAGGTTCATATTACCAGTTGATTTTCAGGCCATGGTTATTTCACACACTAATGTTCCAGCATTTAAGGCCTTGTTCAGTTATTCAGATGGGAAGATGAGGAGAGAGTTGTAGTTCATCCCCTACCACAGCAAATGAAATATAAGGCACAGCAGGGTACAAATATGAGCATAGAACAACATATATAACACATCTGGTCATTTTTAGAAATGATGAATCGCACATATACATTTAAATCTGCTTTCAGACATGCACTGATCTCCAGAGATTATCTGCACTTTCTCCGGATAAGGTTTATGTACCAACGATAGCGCTTATTTCGCTTATTTATCTGCTGATCATATCTGAGAGCAACTTTTGACATATTATTTTCCTAAACATAACCAAGTGTTGTGCTACTTATGCCGCAATGTAACCAAACCACAACCATATCTCAGGAGACTCCGACAGGTTGTATCAGAGGACAGTGGACAGTGACAAATAACATGTATCGTTCAGGATGAGGCTGGGTTAGAATAGATAGACCATGGTGATAGATGGTGATTGTAATTTCGCAGCTGCACTTTGTTGGTAGCCATGTTACTGTGGATCTTCACTTTATTCAAGCCTTGTTTTTAGTTTTAATTGATGCAATGAGTGAGTTATTAAACATGTGAGTTATACACAGATGAGGCCATATTAAGATATATTTCTCCTTCCCTGCAATCATCGCTCTGTTTCTGCCTCAGCTTTCTCCTCCACTTCTTCTCTTCCTTTCTGTGCACGTGTTTCTGTCACTCTTCACTCTCATCAACTTTTACTCTCACACTCGTGTTCCTGTTCTTTTTTACTCTCTCTGATACTGTTTATTGGATTATTTTTCCTGTATCTGTTCATTAAAGCTTTTGGATTTATGGAGGGTGTCAACAAAAAGCAAATCCTCACATCTGGACTGCTGCAGGACCTCTGTGTGCAGACGCATAAAGCTGAAACATGCTTAAGTGCACACACACACACACAGCTGTAAAATGGTAGAGCTAGACTTGCAATCCACGCACACAAGAAGAATCTTTCCAGCGTACAGTGCGCACATCTTCATTTATTGCCATGACGATGATCAATAACAACCCCACCCATCATTCTCTAAACCCCATGTAGTCAATACCACAAACATAAGTTCAGTTTGACGTCCAGAGTGTTCCAAGATGTGAAATGAGAAAAACACACTGTAGGTGTTGCCCCAGTGTGTTGACGCAGGATATTTTTCCCAGTCATCAGATCTGTGGTGACACTCACTTAGATCTGTGGTTACACTCACTGCTTTGTTGCTCTCTCTAATGTCTGTTATAAAAACTTTGAAATCCTAATGGATTCTCTCTATGTGTGTTGTATTTATGGGATTTCAAGGTAATAGGCCAACACATTGTTCTCCTCCTTTAATCTATAAAACCAATTACAACCAATTTAGCCATCATCTGTTCGAGAGCATGAAGTGGCGCATCATAATAACAAAGTCGAGCTGAGATGTGAAGAAGCCAGACAAGAAATGTAATGTTGTACACTTTATTGTTGCTGCTTGTCCAACCATGTGACAAAAACTTAAAAACAAGACGAAGGCTGTATGTCAATATCACATTTCTCTCTGGCAGGGAGAACTTCACCCCATCTTCATCAAAGAAAGCACAAGAATATAGGTTTTGTTCCTATAACAACCAAATCTTGACAACATATCACCGCCACCATTGTATGATTTACTAACATTGCCAAATTCTTTTGTATTTCAACTTTTAGTGCTATTTCTGTATTTTTTTCACCCTGAGCACCAACTAGCGGATGGTTGCCCACAGACATTGTACGGATGAGCCTGTTGTAGCTCAATCTGACACCAGATAAAGGCAGATTTCTCAAGGTTTGCAGCCATACATACGCTCTCTCCTTGCTAGGTACCAGGGGAAAATTGGGATTCATCATGTGGGAACCTTAAACGTTAACTACATTAAATTGCATGGAAATGTACACAGTTTGTTGCAATATTTTAGCCTGTACCGAACAAGATCAACAGTGTAATCCCATGGTTATGTGCAGTATGGAAGACTAAAAATCTATGTAAGGAAAGTGAAAAGACTTTTCAAAACTGCACCTTGAAAAGCAGTAATACCTTAAAGAATCAGTGTGTAGAATTTAGTGACATCTAGTGATGAAGTTGCATATTGCAGCCTCATACCCCTCTCCTCACCCTCCCTTTACAAACATGAAAGATAACCTGTGGTAACTCCACCAAGGCTGAACAACGCTATTCATGATTGTCTATTTTGTATACAAAAAATTTAAAAGCGAAAAGGTAGTGGTCTGATGACTTCTATGATTATTTGCCAAGAAATAGACACAGGTGAAAACATAATATCCTTTGCAGAGGTAATAATGATGAAGATATTTGGTTGTTTTTTTTCCCAAAATGCTCAAACAAGTTTTTTTAGAGCCTGAGCAGAATATTCACATCCACATAGAATAATCTTTGAGGAAATGTATCAAAGCCACGGAATATGCTCAAAAGTTGTGAACTGTTGATGCATCACATGCGACTGGAAGGAAGATGTTGCAGCGATTTGTTATGAGTCTGTTTTGATTTAGTCAAATCAGAAGTCAACAGATTTGAGTCCACACCTTGTCTATGTGCTGTTGAGTAAGAGTTACTCCCAACTGTAAAAGATGAAAATCCCCCTGACAATATCTACGTTCACACAACTTCTGTACACATCACCCCAAGGAGGAGCCGCATGTGCGAACGCAAACGTCAGAATCAGTTGGACCAGACATTAAGTGGACTTTACTTTGGCAGCTGATTCCTATAAAGTCTGCGTAAGGTCATGTCTGAACAGAGCAGGAAATTGTCCAGAGAATGACCTATCCATAATTTTCTATCATTTCTGCTGAACGTTCGAACATGCACCACCATTCACCTAAACTAAAAATGAGTACGTCGATCCCCTGATGTGTGCTACATGTGTGAAAGGGACCGGATTCTCCTCATATCTTTGTTTCCTCTATTTCACATGTTCAGGCTGAGAATTGTGAGACTCTCTCATCTGTCCCGAAACACAATTCACCTGCTCACGTATACCATCTCATTGCTGCATCAAAGCAAGTTCATGTGGGAGGTATCGCCTCGTCAGTGCCAAAGTCAACAGTTGAGCAGCTTGTGGTAGGTGTCTCAGACGCAGCTGACACTGGAGCGACCCTCCTCAACCCTGTCACTCTCTCTCAATTTGAACGCCCCTCTATCTCCCTGCCTCTCCCCTCATGATGGTTTGGACTCGGCTAGGCCATAACAAATACTCTGTTGCCATGGTTGTGTTTCTCTGAGGCCCCAGGAAACAGAAGATCACTTCTGAGAAGAAGTGTTGCTTAATGCTATATGATTCTTATTATCAATGACCTTAAAATACTATTTTTGAATTTCACTTAAGTGTATCTCTCTTTGATGGAGAGGGTATTTAATCAAACAGTGGATTTGTTTTGTAAATCATTTGTCAAGTGCCACAATTTTTTTTTTTTTCATAAGCAGAAACCTTTGCTTGCTTTTTTCTTTTTCGTTTATGTTAAGCTGTCTCAGATTTTTCCCTGATGAGTTCCCTTACTTTCTGCTCCATGACACCACCTGACTGAGGCTGACGTCTGCTCAACATAACATATGTCAAGTGTATGAGGGCGTGCGTGTTTGAAATGTATTGTACAGCATATTTCCTACTGAATCTCTGATTTCTACATGCGAGTGTTTAATGCATCTTGGCTTCACGATAGTATTTAAATGCAAGGTCTGTGTGTGATTGTGTGTGTGTGTGTGTGTGATTGTGTGTGTGTGTGCACGTGCTGGAGGGAGTCTGCTCAGCTGAGGGACTGAGGTGTGGCAGAGTTAAGAGGTTAAAGGTGTCTCATATTCTGGAGTCACTGCTTCTTCCCTGGAGAGGGAAAAACAAGTAAAGCCGTGGATAGCTATGAATAGTTTTTTATCACGTTCAGGTCTGCCTTTAGTTTTAAATATGAGTTTCTGTTTTTTACTCATCTGTTTCAATTTTAAACTATTTCAAACTTTTACTCTTTTACTTTTTAACACATTAATTTAACAGCTATGTTTACTGATAAACTAAAAACATCATATTCTATTCAAATAGGCTTTTTATTAAATAATACTATACTTATTATATACAACTATATCCTGAATAGTAGTTTCTCACTACAAACTGACAAACTTAATCGCATTTTATTTATTGTAACCATCACAGCAAAGGTGCATTAACCATAGTGTTTAACCAAACCATTAGCCATGTCCAAATTCAGAGGAGGCATCCTTCAGAGGTTGCATTTGTCTCATAGTGGCACAACCCTGTGGGCAACAAATATTTCCATCCATTCCTGATTGATGGAATGGATCCTCCTCGAGCCAACCTATCCCAGGATTCATAGCGATTAGCTGGTACATCGGCCACTCTATCAGAGGGTCGGAACAAACAATGTATACATTTTTCCGGAAAGCTTTAGCAGAGCTTTTTCTATGTCAGGCCAGAGGTTGTGTTTTTTTTTTGTCTTTTTTTTACAGAATAGACAAAAACCTTAGATGTTGCCCCAAGTTCCCAAATTGTCAAAACACACTGAAGAAACACCATAGATCCTCATTCTCACTGCCACATGTTTCAGTTCTCGGTTTAAGTCTAATTTGGTCATTTGATGACAATTCACCTCGTCTCACGCTGTAGGGTATTACTGTCTGCTGCAGATTTTGAGTAGTTTACATAACCTTGTGTCAAATTGCTCCTAGTGATTACAGCATAACGTACTAGCCCTTCAGCGCAGTGTGCCTGCACAGCAAAGGTTGACTTCCCACATGTCTCTTTGCATGTGCTTGTGAAAGTGCTTTAAGGCCTACTCTGTATTGTTCTTGGGCACTGTCACCACAGAGCAAGTAATATCAAACTTCCATGTTTCTTACAATGTCTCTATGCAAACGTTTCTGAGATTTATCTCAGGTTGGCTGTTGTGGGAACGTTTTTCTAAAAGTGTTTGCAGTGGGACTGTAGGAATGGCCGTGTTGACTGGTTGGTTCAGCCAATGCTTTGTGTCCAGACTGAAATATCTACTGGTGGAATAAAATGTTGCTCAATTATGGACCTAAGAGGATGAATCGGTTTTAAAGGTTCCTACAATTTTCGTTAGCGGCATCATGAGGATTTCATCTGTGAATTAAAGTGAAACATCTTGGCCCTTATTGAATGGACTGCTGGGAAATTTCCTATAGATATTCGAGATCCCTTGATTAATTATTTTGACTGTGGTGCACTGTCAGTACATGTGATCTAGCACCATCAGGAGATCATTTGTATTTATTTTAATACTCTGGTAAAAAACTTTGATAGTGCATACACTGGCGTAACTTTACCAATGCTAATTACTAATTCATGCTCAATGTTAGATAAGTACATAGAAATTGAGAGATACTTAATTTGGACTGTATTTATTCATGACCTCATCCAACATCACCATGTTTGGTGTGATCAGAAACCTTCCACTCTCTTCCGCCCTCTAGTAAAGGCACTCCCTAAAAACCATGCAGAAGCAAAAGTGGGCATTAACAGTTACATCATTTGAAACAGATGCATCTTTTTCAATGAGCCTTCAAGGTTTTCAATAATCCTGCTGAAAGACAGACATCCGGAGTCATGGTAACACACTTAACTAAGATGGAAGAACTTTGACATTATAAACATTTGTGTGTTACCATTGTTAATTAGAGCATGTTACTATGCTGACGTTAGCATATAACTCAAAGCAGTGCTAAGACATACTCAGCCCTGCCTCATACAGCCACAACTATGGCTTCAGACTACTTTGTTGCATACAAATGATAGATGCAGGTAGGAAATCTGCAGCAGCAGCATGAACTGAGATTGTACCAATTTTTCAGAAGAGATTTTTTGGGGTCAAAAAGTTTCTTTACTGCACACAAGTCATCATCTTTCATGCATTTTCAGACTCAATGGGTTTGACTGAAAGAGTCCAGAAATGGTGAGAAACATCCAGTCGGCTGTCTGAGGCTATCAGGGTTCATACACACAAACACACACACACACACACACACACACACAAGTTCTTGTCTCTACATTTATTTGCTGGATCTTTGCTGCAGCCAGTGGAGATGCTGAAAGTTAAAGAATACAAACACTTCTCACCCTTGATCTCCTTTCTGCTCAAACCTATAAAATGTGATGTCTTTTAACACACTCAGCTGAAGCCATGTTAAAGATACAGAGTCAAAGCTATGTTTCCATCAGTGCTTAAAATATAAATTTTACTAATAGTCATGGCACAGTTTGAAAAACGATCATATAGTACTATAGGACACTATGCTGACTGGATCTCATCAAAGCCTGACATGCTCATATTCAAGCTCATTAAAAATATAACACAAACTACATTACAGCAAATTGTTGAATGAGACTTAAGTAAATAGACTGAAGTGACAAGTTGCAATAAGGCCAGCAGTGGAAACTGCACTTGTGTGGTGTCGGGAGAAGTTTGACGTGAGGTGGTGGATGTAATGGCCTTAGCTTCAAACATATCGTGGAGAGACGGTGAGCTCATGGAAAACCTTGATCTTTAACAAAGAGTCTGCAGATCCCAGCTGGTTTTCTGGCTCCCTTTCAGTGGTTGAATCACAGGATGGCAAACAAAATGCTTTTGGGGGGTAGCAGTAGCTAAACGATTAGTAGAGGAGACATTTATGTGCAGGGTTAAATTCCGGGAAAGGCCGGAAAAGTCTTTCTGGAAATGGGATTTCTGGGAATAAAGGCCTTTTCCAAATGGGGTGAATGAACAGAGGATGTAGTCATTTCTTCCTCCTCTGGAGCAGCTGGTGATGTGTCCATCAGCAAGGCACTAAACAACACACCAAACTGATCAGTAACTGATTTCAATGGGTAATAATTAGCATTGAAAACATACCTATCTCTAAATGTGCCACAGACTATTGAAACATGAATGAATAAGATAAGTTGTAAAAAGACATTAAAATGATATGGTGAACATATGAGCAAACCCCTGTCTATTTAAGTCATAGTCAAACATTATCATCAGCACAAAGAGGAAAACTTATTTTCTTTTTTGCCCCACTTTTGTTCTCCACCAACTCCTAAAGGAAAGGTCAAGCTCTTCAGCTGCTAAATGGCCCACTGATACTGCTGTTTGGTTCTGAACAAAGCTGATATACTCACAGCTTTATGAAATGATATAAGCTAAAAGATGGTAAAACAGAAGACCTAGTTTGATGACGTTGTGAAAAAACAGCTTGTGAGTTGTTGTACTCACCATCGATTTACTTGACCCAGTGTATTTTCCTTCCTCATTTTGTCATTTACCCTTCACGTTATGGTAAAAAAGCTACAGGACGAGTGGATAGACACGACCCAAATGAAATGTTTGATTTTGTTGGCAATATTTTGGATTATGTCAGCAAACGCAACAAAATATATAGGTCTAGAATTTTTTTTTACATTTCAATGAAGAATTCTTGGATATTTTATCGATACCTACTATAAATCCAGACAGTCTTAGACTTCACAAAAACATTGTCTTTTGTGTGTAGCTGTTTTATAAAGTTACACTTTAAAAGTTAAAAACGTATATATCTGACATGATTATCATGACTTAAACTCTTTAGGGAGGTTATTGTAAATATTAGTATCATGAAGAAAAGAACTATCTGTCTTATCTTCTCATGGGATGACTCTTTGCTTATATGGTGAAAAAAAGGCGAAAACAAAGCATTTATTATCTCTTCTTTGGTTTATGAATGAGGAAGTCTCATGTTGTTTAACTTAGTGTTAACTGGTTTCTTATCATTAGTCATCAGAACTTTGAAGTGTGTTTTTGTAGTTTTAAATACAAATCGAAGGGAGTGTTTACTCCTCTGCCCAATTTGGGGCCCTGACCCACTGACCCGACAGGAAGGTATGAGAGGACGGGAAGCAGAGGAGTCATGACGAAAGATGTAATGAGATATGAAAAGGGGTTTGAAGGCAAAGCTGCTGGTGATTTAAACAACAAACAGTTCATGACAACTAACCAATAGTCTGTGGCCACAACATCCCACACTATCAGTATTATATTTTCAGTTACAACCCAATATTTGACAGACAACTCAATGTTTGTATACAAATCTGACATTTATACATCCAGGTTTTATTATGAGCTATTTTTTCTTTAGTTCTTCTTCTTATGTCCTGCCATCTTCTTTTAATTTCATTGCTTGTATTTGTTTTACCCAGAGCATCTACTTTCTCGCAGATACTTTTCCTATATCGTGTTTCTTTGAGTAATATTAATATTTCTTTGCTGTATAGCTCAACAACATGTTTGTTTGCCTCTTCCATTAACACTTCTAATTCCATGGCATTAAATCTTCGCTTTGCGCTGACAGTCACTCTGCTCTCAGTAATGCTTAATGGCGGAAACCATAAACGTATGCAAAACACTAATTTAAATACTACTTTCTCTACCCTGTTTGCACCAGTTATCTTTTGAGCAATATTTTTAGTAGATCAGCCACAAAACGCCCACAAGTCAAACATACCATATGTTTTATTGCACACGCAATTTAGCAATCTTTAATTGGGATCTTGGTAGATCAGGCCCTCAATGTGTTATTCAGACTTGTTCAAATTACTTTTACCTGTTTTAATTCTATTCATGAGGTCTTGAAGTTCTTTGTAGACGATAAAAACAATTCCTCTGGCCTCAAAATGAAAGAAAAACGTGATCTAGAGGTTAATGTTGGGATTAGGATTGAGCTTAAGTCTGTATATGTTTCTGTCTGTGGCTGTGTGTGAGTTTCCACTACTTCAAAGGCCTGCCTGTGGCCCCTGGGGCCCTCATAGACACCAGGCAGGTGTTTTCTTTGAGTAGACACATACTGTCAACATTTCAGTCAGGAGCCAATAAACCTCGGACGTCTACCCGCTCCTCAAAGCATCGAAGTTCGTCATTGAGTGAGCACTTGTGCTAGAGCTGACGACAGTCAACATCTGCCAGGGTGAAGTGCTGGATGTGGCTCCTGGTGCTGCTGGGACATATGGTAGAGTTTTTATGAAACTTCATCGCTTTAAGTTATTCACTTTCACAGCCTGTTGCTTGGAGAATAGAAGTATGCCCAGGTCACAAAGGCACACCTTCTCACTCCTCTCCAAAGAAGAAATAACTCCATAGTTTTTATAGGAACTGGCGTAGACATGTGTTAACATGTGTGAAATACTTCAGGTTCACAAACCAATTTTTTTTTCTATCGATTAAGAGTAGATATTTTCTTCAGACATAGAACATGGTCCGCTGTCACAACATCGTTCTGTCTGTAGTTCACTGAGCCGCACAAACCTCCAGAGGCTGCCGCTCAGTTGATGTTTCTCTCAGGGAGATTCTCTGTGAAGCACACGCTAACAGGACCGGGCCGCTGACCTCCTCCACCTGGAGGGTGAGCAGTTACAGGGCATGTTTTCTGTCTGACTGTCTGGAGGGATGATTGCATGACTGGCTTCTGGCAGAGCTGTCTGCCCACCTCTGACTCTCTCACTCCGTCTGACACTTTGTGCTCCTGGCTTGTGTTTTCTGTCTCATTGTCAATTTATTTACAGAGATGATTTTGAGCAAATGCGACAAATCTTGTATCCCAGGTGCAAGAATCTAAATAGTGGCAGATTCACTGAAAAAATTACAATTAATTAAAGAAAAGTAGAGCAGCAACTCACCTCTAAAAAATTGTCTGCGATAAAAAAAATACAGCCAGACCGTAATGGATTTTTCAGGGCTGATGATATTATCGCTATTAGGGAGTAATATATTTAAAAAGTCTTCATTTTTCAGTTGTTTCTAGGGTAAAAGGTTCATATCAGATTATTTCATTGACTGAAGTACTCTGAAGAAATAGTTAATGGAGCTTTTTGGAGGTTGAACATCTCCATTTCTCTCAGGTTACCATACTTTAAAACTTTGCAAATATTTCTGCCCTAGACACTAAAGTTCAGCTCCGATGAAAAAAACGTTTTAAGATTATGAACCCAATTTAAAAGGAATTCCTAGATTCTTACTTTTTTTTTTTCTGTCATATATTCCCCTAAAGAAACAAAACTGCAGGTTTTGTTGCTTGTGCGCCAATTACAACAGATTTATTTTCAATGCCAAACACTCAGCCTGATGTCCTTATTAGCCTGCCAGGATGGAGAAAACTAAAGGATGAGTCATGAGAGACTCATTAAAGATGTTTAGTCTCAAGTGTGAGAAGACGGGAAGGGGTCAAACAGTCTGCTCACATCACCGTCAAATGATAAGAAGCAACACCTCGGAAGATCATTACCCAGAGGCTGACTGCTGGTGGACATTTGCATAATGTAGCTGAGAAACCTAACAAACAAAATGTAAATGTTCTCACCCATCAAAGTACTTTTTAAAAGATCCACTTTCTTAGATAAACAACAGAGATAACATGAACGAAAGAAATAAAACATGTTAAAGCTGAAAGGATTGCATCCAATGCATGACATCACCGTGGCCTGGAATATGCCTGTTTAGTCTAAAATGTGCCCTACAGTCCAAATTGTACATGTGTTGATACTAAAAATCAACTCCATAGACACCTGAATCTCCCAAGAGGACAACAGACCTTTGAGTATAGTGACAGTATAATCTTATTAAACCCTTTAATGGTTTAACCCTTATTAAACCATTAAACCCTTCCTGGGCCTCCTGAAGCTCCCGGCCCACAGTGGGAATCAGAGAGGCAAGCGCCTGGTGGTCAGAAGTTGACTGATAGAGGCCCTGCCAGCCTGGGGCTGGAGGGGGCACTCCGATGTGGGGCAACTGCTGGCTGAAAGATCACAAAGGATTTAGTGGTTAAGTGTAAGAGTTCAGCAGCTCATACGTTCACACGAGACATAGCAGAGTTTTAAAGCAGCAAGCGCTCCTCCTCAGACATTCAGTTTTTCCTTTAAAAAGGATTTGTTTCTGAAAAAGAGATGATTACACCTTATCAGAAAACAGTTGCTGTGTAGGTTTGCACCAACCCAAACAGCCTGTTAGTCCAAGTACTCCTTCATTCCCACGCCCTGATGAAGGCCAGGGTTTGTTCATGTTGACATGATCAAATAAACCTTTGCTGTATTTCTTTCACCTTGAATTCTCACAGGTAGAAAATAAGTAAACAGACCTTATATGAAGTTCATGAGTAAGTATATATACAAAGATGATAGGGTAGATTTTACACCTGTGTGTACGTGTAAAGAAAAGTAATTTTAACAGGCCCCTTTATGTACCTAATGGTCCAGGGTATGATGCAATGTTCCCTTGGTAAAAGTCAGTTTTTTCTTACTTTGACAATGAGAGCAGAACAAGAATATAATGTGTCACAGAGGCAGTTGTATCTACAAGCAGAAAACTATGTCCAATTTTCACTCTCTTGAGTTGTGTACTTAAACGCATAACTCCAACTGTATATGTTATTTATTTGTAAAATTAACTGTTTTACTTTTAAAATTAAGGTATATTTTATGATAATAAAACTTAACTTACCCAAAACTTTGAATGCTACATAACTTACGGAAAATGTAGTGCTTGTATAAGGTACTAATGAAGCCCAGCGTAAATTCAGTCAGGAAGACTTAACCTGCTTATTGATCAGCCGATTATGGGCGTTCCTGAATGGCCTATCAGATCTGTCACGGTCTACTTCAGCCAATCATTCAGCATCTGTCAGACTTGAAATCCCCTCTCCTCTCCTCTCCCATAGAGACAGGGCGTCAACAGAAGACTTTAAAATGCAGTTGAAAGCTCAGATAGCTTGTGTGTAACAATTTTTATGATTTAATAATTGGACCTGAGCTACACAGTGATAATTTAATCTAAAGTTGTTAACTCTGCTTGGTAACAAAGCAGCAGCTGTAGTTGTCAGGAGTCGAAAGATGAGCAGGAGTTACAGTCACTGACTTGTTAATACGTTTAAAAGGTTTGTAACAGGATGCATGACCAACAATCAAGTTTAGTGCTTTTATAATCCAACCCGAACTGAATGACTTGAGAATAATAGTCAGTGCCATTCACGGAGCACATTGAGTTGCAAGGTGTTCAATGACCATCCACTCCATGTTGCTTATTCACTACAATCATGTTCAAGAAAAGTAAAACTTAAATCTTTTATTCATTGTCAAGGTATTTCAAGGTCACTTCACTACTGATTCTCACCATGCCCTGGATTACCTAGGAGCTGGTAAGTTTCAGCTGGGTTCCCTACAAAGACCCTCACCCTCCAGGACTGAGATGTGGAGATGGGGTTAGGATCAGTGGAGGGGGTGGAGACAACGCCACATCAGAGTGTGGTTCTCTGATTGGCTCCTCAGCAGTGACTGAAAGTTAAGCAGGCGTTGTCAGAGGCGGTGGTGGAGCTGAAACTTCAGCAGAGTTTGGCTCCATGTGAGGTGCTGGCTGCTCTGCTGGTTCAGCAGAGGCAACGCTGGCAGGAGGCTCACCAGGAGGAGTTAGGAGAAGTGGTAGAGTAGAAACAACTGAGTCTGGTCCTGATCTGCCGTGCTGGTACATCGTGGCTGCTTGTCAAACACTCCCGGACCTCATGATGGCGAAAGCTTCATCAGCTGGGATACAAAGAGATGATATCATCCTTATTCTTGACGGCTTCCCAGGATTGGAGGGACCCAATGTTTTCTCCGACTGGGAATTTTTAGAATAAAATTTTACCAGAATTTTAAGACGGATACAAAAACGGACTTTGTGTGCAAAGACTTAGACTGCAACAGAAAAAAAATATATATATAAAGGGTTATTAACTGAGCCCATATCACAGTTCATTCATTTATTTACCTAGACCCTCAATTGATTTCCTTATAATATGCAGTAGAAATTCTTCTTATATACAAAGTTGTATACATCTCAAAAGATGTATAGAACCATAATTGACAGATAGTAACAAGCTAGCATCTGGGTCCTTACATTCACAACTCCCAATGAAAGCCCGAACAAGTTTATACTTTGATCATCAACACAATTCTAACCTGCAGTGTGTCATACATGGCGTCTGCACTGTGACCTTCAGAGTGAGTGAGTGAAACCATGGGCTGACCTCATGCTAAGAAGTGGCCCACGTTCCCACTTTGGTTTACATCCAAACTTCCTGTCCTCTGGGCAGCAGGCACAACACAGAGACCGCGGCGAATGCCGAGGGGGCGTGTCGACAGCCATGAGAAAATTTGATTTTCGGCTTTTAAGCACCACAGCATTCACATTATTGGAACCTGTAAGGCTGCCAGAGAACATGTGTATGACACGCGGGTTAGAGAGGGAGAGACAAAAAGGAAAATGGTCATGTAGGCAGATGACTTGAGCGTTATGACACATGAGTTATGAAACAGATAAAGATAAAGAGTAGGACCGAAGAGGGCAGGAGGGAGGGATTGACCCTATGCACAGATGACGTGGGGGCTTGATTCCACTCTTCAATAAATTATATAAATTGTAAAATGATTTCCACACTGCTGTCCGCTGCTCCTTTTACAGGGACTGAACCCTGTGGATATTAGTGCATGAGAAAGAACCTTGAAGAGGATCATCCTGCTGTGTTGTGCGCCCCAGTGTCTCCATATGTTCTTCACTTCTGAAAAGATCTGACCAGCACAGGTCCATATGAAAAATGACATCCGGTCTCTCTGCTGAAGGTAACATGGTAAGCTACCTGATGCGCACACAAAAGCTGCACCTGCTGAAAGAAAATTGATGTACCAGGCTTGTAAGTATACAGTTACTACCTGTTGCATAATGTGTAGACGCTGTTTTATAATGTGAAAGTAGATGAATGACACAGAGAAGAGTCAACAAAAAAGGTCAGTTTGAGTCCATTCTTAATATCAGGAGAGGGCAGACGCATCATTTCCCAAAAGAAGGAAAAGACCTTTCATTGTAGTTTCCCCTCGTATTTTTCACCTTTACTGCGGTGCCTCCATCTGCTGCAGGATAAAAGAGGTTTAGGGTATTCAAAAAAAAAAAGATAGAAACCTTGAATTGGTTATTTACCATCTGCATTAGTAGAGTCTTAAAGATTAATGTTTGTAACCCAGCCCAGTACCTTATTTCCCACATGTGATGATTCACCCTAAACACAATTTACATTCGGTGCCAATGTTCAGTGCCAGTGCAGGAAGCAGTATCCTTTATGTACCAAGGCCAAAAGTGTGGAGGTGGAGGTTATGAAGTGTTTCAGCTCCACACCTTACTGTATGTCAGTATGCACACGTATTGTTGACAGTGAGGAAAAGAAAACAAATAATTACCTCCGCCCAAGGAGGTTTTTTCATCTGTGTTTGTTTGTTTGTTTGCTGGCTGGGTTGCACAAAAACTACCCAATTGGTTTCCACGAGAGTCGGAGCATAAACTAGGAAAGTACCAGATACATTTTAGTGCAAATCTCGGATCAGGGGTTAGAAAAAAAAACTTTATTGTGTTTTTTTAAATAAGAGGAAAAGAGTAACAACAAATAGAAAAAAGAAAGAAAAAGGAAATTTAAGAAAAGAAATTAGTAAAGAAAAGTGACCAGTCGATGATTGATGTGCTCAGTCCTCAGTTAGAATGTGCAGACACTGTGCAAGCTGAAGTCCAAAGCCTGGACACACAGCTTTGTTTTCCCTTTGTTTAATTTCTACATGCCTGCCAAGCTTTGTTCCCACAGCGAATATAGGGCTCTGTGTGTATATGTCTGTAATTGCAGGGAATACACAGGAAAGGGTTAAAGAGTCTTTGAAGTCTCTGTCTAACCAGGTAGATCCCACAATGTGGTTCCCATCAGTAGCCAACATGCCTCTGCAGGGGGCAACCGAGCGAGAGCAGTGGAAACAGCGGTAGCAACAATAATTACGATGGAGCAGTGTCAGTCAAAGGCTTTGCCTCTGTGAAGTCACCGATCACACAGACCAGCAGTATATTAATATTCCAGGTAGAGCAAGAAAAAAAAGGCTGGAGAGCGTAAAGAGCCCGGAAGAGAGTGACGCATGAAATAAAGAGAGCGAACTATCCTCCAGGGTACAGAGAGCATACCCAGTGGCTGGAAAGGATTAAGTGATTTAGAATTTTATAAAACGCACTGGTTTTTTTTTACCCTTCGAGAAACCAGGTCAGCACAGAGAAAACTATTAGCTTGAATCAGTCCTGATCAACAGGCATTGGGTTTTTTGTTTTTTTTTACATGTATTTTTATTGGTTGTTAGACAAGATGTACACTGTCACACATGTTGCAATATTTCAATTAAATTTCTTTTTGTGTCAATGTACAATGAAACAGTAGCATTTTAACAATTTACATTTTTATATTTTTATAAACCCCATCCCACCCTAACATTCCCTGTGCCACAACAAAAAAAAAAAAAAGGAGGGGGGGGGGGGAGTTCTCCTAAGATGAAAGTGTTTGCGCTTTACGTTAACACCATATACTAATGAGAGGGGAGAGTGACAAGTTTGTCAAAATAGACCAGTAAAGGGTCCCAGACTTTGTTGAATTTTCCGGTTGATCCTCTAAGAAAGTATTTAACTTTTTCAATTTTTAAAAACATCATCATATCAGAAAGCCACACAGATGCCTTCGGTGGTAATTGGGATTTCCATTCCAAGAGAATTCTCCTTCGAGCAATTAGAGTGGCAAAGGCAATAACATTTTTCTTGTTAGTGGCTGTCGCAGTGTCGTTACCCCTTACCCCAAATATAGCCATTAAAGGGCTAGGTTGTAGATGTAGGCCAAAAGCAACATTCAAAATCCCAAATATTGATTTCCAAAACTCTTCCAACTTGGAGCACGTCCAGAACATATGAGCTAGGTCTGCGTTAGTGGCTTTACAGCGATCACACGTATCATCTAGTGCAGGGTATATTTTTGCAAGCCTGGCTTGCAGATTGAGGCGTACACAAGAAGAGGTTCCATTTACACAGCTAAGAGCTCTAACCCATGTCTCGTCTGAAATGGAAGTTCCTAATTCTTCCTCCCATTTTGTCTTGATGTCTTCGGTTGATACACTACTAAACGACATAATTGAATTATATAAATTAGAGATTTGGCCCTTCAAAGTTAAGGGAATCTTTAGTATGACATCTAAGTTTGAACTTTCCGGTAATTGAGGGAACGATGGGTTGTACGTTTGAATAAAGTGGCGTATCTGAAGATATCGGAAAAAAATGGATTTAGAAATAGTGTTTTTTGGCCAAATCCGTGAAAGTAGGAAAAATATTATCTATGAAAAAGTCCTTGCATGTAGTAAGACCCATAGTGTTCCATTGTATGAATGTGACATCAAGTTCAGCAGCTGGAAAAAGGTGGTTATTACATATGGGACTTAGCATAGAAAGGCCAGACAATTTAAATGTTTGCCTGAATTGTATCCAAATTCTTAGGGATGAGCGCACTACTGGGCTTGAGGAAAACTGTGATGGGGAGAGAGGAAGTTTTGTTGTTAACAGTGCAGGAAGTGATGACAGATTACAGAGCTTTGCCTCCTCACTGCACCAACCCGTGTCTGGGGCCTGAAACCAGAACATTATTTTTTGCAGATTCGCTGCCCAATAATATACCCTGAAATTTGGGAGAGCAAGCCCACCCCCTTTTCTCGGTCTTTCAAGCAATGTTTTACGAAGTCTTGAAGATTTACCTCCCCATATGAAACTTGAGAGTAGGGCATCAAGTGAACGGAAGAAGGATTTTGGCAGGAAAACTGGGATGCTCTGGAACAAGTATGAAAATCTACACATTCATCTTGACGCAGTTGATTTTCCCAGCCAAAGAAAGGCAAATAGCACTCCATCTCTGGAGGTCAGATTTTAGTTTCTCCATTATAGGTGTGAAGTTGGCCTTAAACAATTCAGAAAAAGAAGGGGTGATATTTATTCCCAAATACTTAAAACCTGAATGTGATATACAAAATGGCAAGTCTGTGTCTGGAATCTGCTTTGCCTTATCATTGATAGGGAAACACACACTTTTTGAATAGTTAATTCTATAACCTGAAAAACCACCAAAGTCAACCAGAATCTTCAAAAGTTCGGATTTACAGGATAGCGGGTCCGTTAAAAATATTAAGAGATCATCAGCATACAAGGAAGCTTTATATTCCATCTCCATCCTTCTAATGCCATGTATGGATGGTGTAGTTCTAAGTTTAATTGACAGGGGCTCTATCGCTTAAATGAACAGTAATGGGCTAAGTGGGCAGCCTTGACGCTTGCCCCTAGATAAAGGAAAATACTGTGAACATAACTTATTAGTGACTACTGCAGCTTTAGGAGATGAATATAATAGACAAACTCAGGACATACATTTCGGCCCAAACCCAAATTTACCCAGTACAGCAAAAAGATATTCCCATTCTACTCTGTCGAATGCCTTCTCCGCGACTAGGGAGACCACCACCTCTGGTCCTCCCCCAGACGCTGGAGAATGCACCACATTCAGGAGTCTACGAATGTTAATGAATGAGTGACGGCCTCTCACAAAACTGGTTTGATCATTTGAAATTATGTCTGATATTATGGTGTTTATTCGAGAGGCCAGAATTTTAGACAGTATCTTAACGTCCACGTTCAGTAAAGAAATAGGCCTATAAGAGCTGCAATCCACCGGGTCTTTACCAGGCTTCAGCAAGACTGTGATGAGAGCCTCTGTGAGGCTCTTTGGGAGAGCTGTCTGTTCAAACGAGTGCTTAAACATATTGAGAAGCAAAGGGATCAGTTTGAAGGAGAATTTTTTATAGAATTCGACTGGGAAGCCGTCCGGCCCAGGGGCCTTCCCGCTCTGCATGTCCTTAATTGAGTTATCTAGTTCCTGTCGGTTTAGAGGTCTTTCCAGGTTGTCCCTTTGTTCCTGTGCAATTGTTTGAGTATTCAGGGTTTCTAAAAAATTAACCATAGAAGAAGTGTCCTGAGGGAATTCTGAGGTATATAACTCAGCATAAAATGTTTTAAAGGTATTATTAATTTCTTGGGGATCAATTGTCAATTCTTGAGGTGTTTTCCTAATTGTTGATATGAGTTGGGCAGACGACTTAGCCTTTAACTGGTGAGCAATGCCGTGTTAAGTCTCCAAGCTGGCCTTGCTGGGCAATTAAGTGTAAAGCCAATATCAAGGATGACGGGTGCATGATCAGATTCTACAATAGCAGAGTAGTCTACAGATTTCACTGAGGGAAGAAGACGCCTATCAATGAAAAAATAGTCTATTCTTGAATAAGACTGATGAACATGTGAAAAACAAGAGAACTCTTTTTTGTTTGGATTCAAAAATCTCCATGGGTCAATACAGCCAAGGTGCGTCATAAGACTTAAAAGAGCTCTGGACATTTTGGATGAAGGTGCAGATTTGGGACTTGACCAGTCCATGGCTGTGTCCATCACGCAGTTCATATCACCGCCAAATATTAGATGATGAGTATTTAAATCTGGTAATAAGGTGATTATCTTCCTGAAAAAATCTGCATCATCCCAGTTGGGGGCGTAAATACTAACCAAAACCACCGGGGTATGATAGAGACGACCTGATACTATAACATAACGTCCCTGGGGATCTGAAATTATTTTTAAGCAGTGAAGAGTACTTTTTTATGGATTATAATTGCAGCACCTCTAACTCTGTTACTAAAGGTTGAATGGTACACCTGACCTATCCAGGCCTTTCTAAGCAAAACTTGATCCTGTACTCGTAGGTGCGTTTCCTGCAGAAATGCAATTTCAGTGTGCAACCGTTTTAAATGTGAAAAAATTTGCGCCCTTTTCACTGGGCCATTCATGCCTCTGACATTCCAGCTAACAAAACGTACTGCAGACCCTCCAGCTAAAGTTGTGTTTGCTCTATTCATAGCTTAATAAACAAGCGGATTGGGTAATGATACGGCTGAAATGGATGGTGCTGTATAGCCAGATCGGGAGAATATAAAATGGAGAACAACGGGAGAAAAAAAAAAAAAAAATAAGAAAATAAAATAAGAAAATAAATAAATGAAAAAATAAAATAAAAATACCCACCCTGGAACATGTGTAAACTATAGGTTCGTTCACTGAACAGTAACGAACCGCAGCTATCTTACTGTGACTATGCTTCCAATAGCCCAAGCTTCTGGTGAGTGGAAAAAGAGAGCCTCATCCTCAAACTGAACTCGGAGGCGTGCGGGATGCAGCAGGCTGAATCGTATCTTCGTCACCAGCGTCAAACTTATCACCAAAAGCCCTTGAATCTTTAAAATAGACATCATCGTCAGAGTCCTCTACATGGATGATATTTCTTTATGAGATATCTTTGTTCTTCTGTTATTTTCATTTTTATTTGCATATTAGAAACATCATCTCCACATCCACCTACTCTCTGTGGATTTTCTGGATTTTTCCCTATGGTGTTCTCAAATGGGCTCACTCAAACATTTTCCAGACATTTATCTCGGGGTCTGGCAGGAAAAATTCTGGAAAATGTCTACTGACGTGGACATTTGTGTTCTCACATAAACACCCTCCAGAACATTCCTGGAAAAGGACTTCAAGTGCATATCTGAAAGCAGCTAGAGTAGTGTGGGCAGAAGACAGGTCACCTTCCACTAAAAAGGTTGACGCTCTTCTACTTATTATTACTAAAATTAAGAAGGTTATTTGTGGTTATTTGACTTAATGGAAGCAAGTAACATTTATTCTATATCGTAACTTTTTAATTTTTCATGGTGAATGGATCATCAAGTTAATCTTATTACAACTTCACCACCCAACACTGTGAGTCACAAGATGTCAACAGATATAGACAGTAATAAGTTAAGAGCTTATCTGAGACACAACCCAGACGGAGGATTTCATTAGTGTTTATTGTCTGGTCACATAATTCTCAGACTGTCTGATGTGTCATTATTCACTCTTGCATAACTAATAACTGTTCTGCTGTACAGTAACGAACCGCAGCTATCTTACTGTGACTATGCTTCCAATAGCCCATGCGTTTTCCCCCTTACACAATGCTCCCCACTCTCACTTTAACAAGTATACACATTCAGCGCATTGACTCTGAACAGAGATTAATAACATTGTAGTTCCCAGTCAACATAAACAACCGCCATTATTGTAACTAGTAGGCAGGCTGACTTAGCATTATTCAAACTACTGCATAGACAGGATAGATGGCTAAATGATAAATAAATGCATCTGAACCATAGGATCTGAACAAATAGTCTAGGAAAGTAGTTTTGCTTGGGCTACGCCCCTCTCATTTGAGTCAGAATCAGTCAATTGGTCCGGCAACCCGACGGTCATAGAACATCTTGGCAGCTTCTGGTGAGTGGAAAAAGAGAGTCTCATCCTCAAACTGAACTCGGAGGCGTGCGGGATGCAGCAGGCTGAATCGTATCTTCTTCTCATAGAGGAGCTGCTTGACGTTTTTAAATGCAGCGCGTTTCTTCGCCAGGCCCGCAGACATGTCCGGGTAGATCCTCAGTTTGGAGCCGTTAAACTCCACGTCGTGCGTCCGGGCCCACCGCAATGCCTTTTCTTTCACCTGGAAACGATGGAAACACACCACAAAGGGACGGGGCGGCTTTGGCCGGGAGAACGATGAGCCCGCTCCAACTCCGGTGGGTTTTCAAAAACCTCTTCGCCCATTGCTTTCATTAGCAGGTCGGATACAAACTTGACGGTGTACTGGCCCTTCTCGCTGTCCTCCGGGACGTTCAGGATTCTCAGGTTTGCTCTGCGAGAGCAGTTCTCCTGGTCATCCATGCGTTTGAGCAGTGTGGCATTTTGCTCCTCTAGCAGTTTTATTTTCCCGTCCGCTGTGAAAATCGCACTGAAGTTATCCCCAGCCAGAACTTCGGTTGCGCTTAGCCGTGCTTGAAAGCCAGTAACAGTCTCTGTCAGTGCATTCACGGAGGACTGAAGCGGGGCAATTGACTCTTGAATCAAAGCAGAGATGTCCTCCTTGAGAGAAGACCGTTGTTTCGACAACTCGGCTACAAGCTGGCTCACGGAAACAGCCTCGGCGTTTGCAGTCGTTCCACCACCGTGTGGGCTAGCACTAGCCATAGCAGCTACCTTGCTAGCAACACTAGTTCGGGTTGTTGGCGCAGCACACAGCGGCGGCGCACTGGTCGGCTTATTCTTACTCATCTCACCAAAGTTGGTGGCCTTTTGTCTGTCTTAGACTGATTTAAGCAGTTGGATGCCCTGAGCGGCGTTTTTAAAGGTTAATATTGATAAGTTAGGTGGGGAGCTCTGCCTTCGCGCGTCCTACCCCTGTATGTCCAAACCTGGAAGTCCCCAGGCATTGGGTTTTTAGTTTCATATGGTAAACAGTGTGTTTGTGAACACAGTATGTCAGGGTATTACAAAGAAAGAACATTTTTGAATTCAAACTATTTGGCCTGTCATTGAACACTTGGTGTAGAGCAGGGGTTCTCAAACTTTTGCAAGGGCTAGCTGCAGTTGGAAGACGTTAGCTAGCTAGAAGGCTAGCTCTTGGGGCTATGAGCTTTCTAAAAAAGATAACCCTCCTCTTTTGATTAGTGGATCAGAGACGGAACAGTATTTGATTTGTTTGTGTCAGTCAGAATGTGCCCCCCCTGGAGAGTGTCCGCCCCCCATGCACACACACACACACACTTTGAGAACCACTGGTGTAGATAAAAAATTGGATCGGCCTGGTTGTGTAACATTTATCTATAATCTCAAGTTTCTACTGAAATCCAGCTATATGAGTCTGTACATAAAAAAGATTGTTTTGTATTTTTTCTTATTCTACTGGCTTTCCCTCCATAAGTGCCCACAACAATATTCATGAACAGCTTTAAAAATGCTCCATAAATAACATAAGTATTTTATTAAAATATGTGTAAAATACAAAATCTCTGACAGTATTACACAGAGACGGTATTATCTGTATTCTAAATATGTACGTCACTGCAGAGGCAGGGGAGAAACCAAAGAGGACATTGTCAAAGGAATGGAATTGAAGAGGAAATGAAAAAGTGACTGAGTCATATCAGAGCAGCCTCTTACTTGCTGGCGAGAGCTAAAAGACGCAAATTATACAAATGCCCATCTGATTAATCACCCAGAATCCTGCCTGCAGGAGACGGTAAAACACTTAATGGATGTTTTAATGGGTCTGCATCGTATGTCCTGGAGCTTCTGATAACAAGTGAGTTACTTTGTGAGACACGGAGAAAGAGAAAAAAAAGATGTTCACTGAAGCAACGGAACTAATACATTTGAGATATTTATGTTGTGTAAAAGATTAAAGCACCATTACTCAACTCTTGCAAAACGAATGTAGTAGATAAAGTGTGTGTGTTTGTATATCTATTAGCCTGTATAGAACTTGTGTCCAGGGTATTCAGTATCCCTATGATGCTTTTCATTCTTTTTGTTTGCGATGTCACATCAAGTTAAACTATGCATTGCATTTAGGGAAAATCTTGTAACATCACCCAATCTTGTCAGTTGACACGGTTCTTTGCCTTCTGTGGCTGCTGGTTCCTTTTTTATTTTTTGAAAACAAATGCACATGTGTACAGCTGTGCATGTAAGAGCACAAACCACAGTTTGTGTTTATGACAGTGAATTATGGGCCCCGCCTGTAGGGGGAGAGTGTCACAGAGAGCAATTGCTTGATTGTTTTGCTTTAATGAATTTGTTAGGGGGGCTTGTGGTTCTTTGATTTCAATGAATTATCCATTTTTTAATAACGTGTTAATGGACACAGTATTTTCATACTCCGCCCACTCCCAATATGACGTTGCAGAGTTTATGGGCATAAGTCAGGGTGATAATGGGAACAGTGTTTATCTGTGACATTGACATATTTGGGTAATCCTGAAAGGCTGTAGGTGAATTAAAACACGTCCGCAGGCCTGACTTAGCTCATGCTGCTGTGACTTAGTCTTGCGTGTATATGCGATTGTGTAAGGGGCTTTGAAACCTGTTTGGTCTAGGACCTCAGGTGACCTTTCTGACTGAAGGATTGGGAGTCAGGCTTAAATTCATTAAGATCAGAAGGGAATAGATGAAATTGAGTTGATTTATAAAATAAGACACACAAAGGCTCATATTCACTGGATCCACCTTTGATGAGCACTCATGCATTTGTGTGTATTCATAGTGGTGGATTTGTGTTGACCTGAGGCAAATTAAACTTTAATAACTGTGAGACTATACATCCTATTAGATAAATACTCAGTGATTCAGTGATGACACTGTGACACCAGTGCACAGCATGTGGTAAATTCCTCATACTAATCACTTAATAAGGAAGTGATTAGTCATTTTCTTTGAGAGGAAATTAAACTACCGGAGACTTAATTTTTCCAACTCATACTAACAAATTCATGCTGTTTTTAATTATGTTGAAGACTGTCTCTGTTACACGTCATCGATCTTCAATTGATACAACATGAAAATAGTTTCCGCATAAATCTTTAAAGGACTTTTGCAAAGCACTGTACTTTTGCAATAATCAGCAATTTGCAATGGTTTGGATAAAATGGCATCTATGAAAAGCACATGTGATACAATTTGTAGGGTGTCATAGAGGGATTTAAGTTTCTTTAGAGCCTTGTAGATCAAAATACACACACACACACACACACATGATTTTACACATAGCTCTTATAAAGACAAAGGGAGATAATATCATGTTTCTGTTTGTCATTAATAAGGTCATTTGTTGCCTATTTTGGCATTAAAGAATCTGATTTAATAAATAACACCTGTTGCTTTTAGTGTTAACATGTATTGTATTCATACTCGCTCCAACACAGAGGAGAGGTGACAGATCAGATACAGTTTACTGTGCAGCTCTCTGTGGAGTTTGAGTTGAAAAACATTGATGGAAATGAAAAACATCTTGATTGATCGTGACAATGCAACATGTGTGTGATTAACAAACCCTGCAGTGGTGGAAAGCCCCAGAATAAAATACACTCCAATGGATTAGCATGCTGATGTTAATGACTGTACTTGAACTGTATCTGGATGTCTTCTGACCTTCCACACTATGTTTATGGTCTGACTGTGGTGGGAGTTGCTGATTTGGGCTTGAATCTGGAATTTGTTTGTGTCCGCCTATATTTAACAAAACTGGATGTTTTTTTCCCAAGCTATTATATCAAAAGTCTTGCTTTGGTTCCCTTCCAGAACGAATTTTAGGAAAATGCAATGTCTTTGGTAACCCTTTTCTGTGGTTTATCAGGTCATAACAAAAGAAAAATATTGTAAATGCTATAAATGGTACTGACAGATTGGAGGCACAGCTAACCTCCCCAGACCTAGAAGAACAGAGACCTCAAGGTTGGATGCACATGATAGCAGCAGCCTTAATAGAGTTTTCAGGAATTATGTCAAAAATGCACTGTACACTGTCATCTGTCACACAACATTTCTAACTTTGTTACCTCCATTACTTCTCTTTTAGAAACACAAAGATTGATGTTTTGACAAATACCTGGCCTGTTACCCAAAAGACTCCATTACAACTATAGGCAATGACGGGTTACGTGGGCCCTGGAGCCAATGGTGACCCTTGCCTTAAAATGTATTATTCAACTTTTCCTAGATTTTTATAGTGTTAAGTGATTATTAAATAGTTTCAATGTTTTTCTTAATCGACAGATGAAATCATGTGACGTAATAAAGTAAACATTGCATTTAGACTGTACTTGACATTTCCTCAGGCTGTGTGGAGTCTCTGACTTGTTAAAATGGGCACCGAAATGAAAAGCAAGACGTTCTGAGTTGTACATGTGCACCTGACAAAGCCAGTGTAGCCCGGGCATACATGCGTGGGTGTAGGTTGGCTTGGGGTACGCGGAGGGCACATTTAGTAGGGGCCCGTGGTTGTGACAATTGTCCATGACTATAGGTCAGGGATTAAGCCAGGTTCAGGGTTCACGCTGTAACATGAGCCTGGTGAGTAAAACATTTACCACTTACAGGAAATGTTGCAGCCATATATATATATATATAAACAATATGTGTTCTCCTCCATTCATTAATTCAGTGGAATTCTCCCTGACACCAGACTAATGTGGGCATGAATCAGTCGCAACGACCATTTTACAGTGTAAATCAACACTGAATCACAGAGGGCAGTGAAACTGACACCCGGCCTAACCCAGCCTGATGCTCGGCTGCACGTGTTTTCCATCCGCTGGTAAAGGAAAAACACCTGCTGTGACTTCACTGACGCATGGTCTTTCCGTGGTCACTCGCTGGTGTTACAGAAGTGAATTGTTCTATAGAGTAGAGAGGTGATAATGAGCTGTTTTCAGACATAAACTCAGGAAAACATCCAGATATTTAAGTTTGCCTTTCACATATGAAGAGCGCAGCAGGAGATTGGCTGGGTCTGACTCATCCACAACAGAAAGATTCTGGTGACGGTTGGAGCCTGGGTAAAGGATGCGGGAGGCGGGACATAACGTATAAATACGACTGCGGAAATGTTTTTTATTTACAGCACATTGTCACCAGCGTCAAACTTATCACCAAAAGCCCTTGAATCTTTAAAATAGACATCATCATCAGAGTCCTCTACATGGATGATTTTCTCTTTATGAGATATCTTTGTTCTTCTGTTATTTTCATTTTTATTTGCATATTAGAAACATCATCTCCACATCCACCTACTCTCTGTGGATTTTCTGGACTTTTCCCTATGGTGTTCTCAAATGGGCTCACTCACAATTCTGGAAAATGTCTACTGACGTGGACATTTGTGTTCTCACATAAACACCCTCCAGAACATTCCTGGAAAAGGACTTCAAGTGCATATCTGAAAGCAGCTAGAGTAGTGTGGGCAGAAGACAGGTCACCTTCCCAGGGCCGGCCCAAGCCTTTCGGGGGCCCTAAGCAGAATTTGATATTGGGGCCCCCCCTCCCACTAGCGGAGTCATTTGCGCTCGACGATTATTGACAAAAATGTCACACTACAATGATTTGACAATTAATTAATTGACATTATCAATTGTATTAATACTGAATTACGTAGATGTGATTTCCTGTATTTTGTATATGGCCAGCTGGAGAAGGGAAATACCTAAATTTAAGCATATTCATAGCATTTTGCTTTTTGACTTATTGAGATGGTGACTTAGGCTTGGTCTCAGTGCCCCTTGACCTCTTGGGCCTGGAAGGCTCATTCAGTTGCTCTCATGCCAAAAATATTCTAGACTTTTGTCCCTTGATAGACCCCTGTATTATTATAGTCATTATTTACACCAAAACAGTCACCTTTTAACCTTAGAGGGCACTTAGATCACAGATTTATTTTTAACTTTCATATTCAAAGTAAAGCATCAAGTGTGGTTTACTGAAGTTAAATTGTAAAATAATTAAATACAACAGCATTTGTATTTTTTTTTAAAGTATCAGTTTAATAAAACAGATCTTTCAACAGATTTGTAAATGTGCAATCTTAAACTGAAATCAAAATACACAAACATTAGTATTATCAAAAATAACATTAAAAAATAAAAAATAAATAATGATAGTGCCTCTGTATTCCAAACAAACGATCACAAACATATTAAATAAATAATTTGCAACTGTGCAAATGCGTATTAAGTTAGCAATTTCCAATTACAAAATAAAACCAAAATAGACAAGCATGAATATAATAAAAAATAGAACGTTACATAGATACATAGATTAAATAATGAAAGTGACTCAGTATTCAATTAACCTTTTAAACCCCATTAACTAATTGTCTACACGTATAATGGTAATGAAAGCTTCGACCATTAGATTTTTTGGGGAAGGTGAAGGTGTCACTAATTTGCACTGGCCCTCTTCTTACCAGATCAGTCCTTTCTGAGTCAGACAGGAATGCTGACCATTCAGCTGGGTCAATTGGAGGAGCTGTTGATCCACCTTGATAGCTGGTGCTTGTTGAGGGAGTGGATGGGACATCCATAGCAGTGGATGCTGTAGAAGGACCTGTAGGGACATTAGATACAAAAATAGAATCATAACATAACACAAGATATTTCACAGTTAAGTAAGGCAACATAAAACAAAAACTGTTAGATTAACTGACCTGTTATGCCGGCAGAGGTTGAAGTCGGTGTATCAGTGACTGTCAATGCTGGTAACTGTTCCTCAATGGGTAAAAGTTCTCACTTTCAGGTGACTGTAAGTCTGCTGGGGGTGAACCTGCAAAGATAAAATAAATAAATCAACAAATAAAAAAAATGTAATTATTTTTTTTTAAATGTGTCATGTCATATTAAAAGACTATGTAGCCATTTGCCATCAAGAAAAACCTCACCTGCTGTATCATCAGCTGTGGAGGCACTGACACTTGATGACACATCGGGGGCAGGTACAGTTGGTTGTGCTCCAAAATACTTCAACAGTGTTCCTGAAAAAATAACATTGCAAAAGTGCATAGTTGATAGTGAGTTTATGAAAAATGAGTTTATTTTGCCATCATTACTTACACTCATCAACAAACAATTCCACACCTAACCATTCCTATTCTAGTGAGGCAAAATAAGGCACAGCCTAATTGCAGTGTGGTGAACACTTAACATCCTAAATATAATATGAATACAATATAAGTATATTTTTATCACAGACGTCTCCTCACTTCAACATGGTGTTTTCTCCTAAAGACCAATAGGCCATCTCTCAACAAAGATCTTAGAGCAGAGCGCACATTGTGCTCCATCTTTGGCTGAGATGTCACTTTTACTAACGTGCACAAGCACAGCAATGCTAGCTTGCATCCCTTACACCTAGAAGGTTAAGTTCACCTTTGGCTGTTTCCTCCAATATAAACCGATATCTCACGGACTAAGACTCTGCACTTAGTCGCTGTCAGACTCACCACTATGTCACATTTATAAAACAGTACTGTTGTCATGTAGCTAGCTACTAGTGCTAATGTCCACCTCAGTCAGCGAGCTAACGTTAGATTAAGCCTGGCAAGAGCTAGCAGTACATGTTTGATTGAACATCCTAAACACTGCCAATATCGTTGACATATACACCTAGATAAATGTATATTAATGAGATACATACACTGTTGATGAATATAGCTCATGTGATGTCAAATATAAGATGACATTAACTCGCTAGCTAGCTAGCTAACTCCTATTATAGCTTGAGCTGCTCCTCCCTCAAATGAGTTCAACACATATTTTAAATAATCATGCAATCATACCTTTATCTTGCTCTTTTTTCTCATCTTCTGTCCTTTTCTTTTTCCGTTTTTGGGCACCAGAGAGATACGTCCTTTTAGATGACATGCTTATATATGTCCCTTCCAACTTAACCTTGAGTATTATGCAGTGTCTGTCTTTGACCGCGAATTATCTGTCAGCAGATTGAGCACGCAGTTGATATGCATGACTTGTACGCTGGCAGATATATTGATCGTAAAATCTGAATTTTCTTGTATAGATGTATTCTTTATTTCATTCAATCAGGTCACTTGTTTAAGTTATTTAATATTATTATTATTTTAAATTATTTTTAATTATAATTTTTTTTTTCCGATAGGGGGCCCCCTGGCGGTCAGGAGGCCCCAAGCGCCCGCTTGTATCGCTTATGCCTCGGGCCGGGCCTGCACCTTCCACTAAAAAGGTTGACGCTCTTCTACTTATTATTACTTAAATTAAGAAGGATATTTGTGGTTATTTGAGTTAATGGAAGCAAGTAACATTTATTCTATATCGTAACTTTTTAATTTTTCATGGTGAATGGATCATCAAGTTAATCTTATTACAACTTCACCACCCAACACTGTGAGTCACAAGATGTCAACAGATATAGACAGTAATAAGTTAAAAGCTTATCTGAGACACAACCCAGACGGAGGATTTCATTAGTGTTTATTGTCTGGTCACATAATTCTCAGACTGTCTGATGTGTCATTATTCACTCTTGCATAACTAATAACTGTTCTGCTGCTGATCGGAAGTTCCTGACCTTTGACCTCAGACGCTGCATCACAGTATGTGGTGCGAGGAGGAGTGATTGGCCACAAAAGCCAAACAGGCTTATCAGAGACGTACAAGTCAGACCTGCTGACTAACTAGTGACTGGTGATTAAAAAGATGAAGCACTTGTACATTCAGGACAAAGAAATGTTCTTATTCTTTGGAGTTAGGACTGATCGTTTATACAAGAAAGACAAAACAGTGCAGAAGATTCCTTGAGACAAAAGTGAAATTACTAACCTATGTATTTAGAATAGAAATATATATTCTGTGTAATGTCAGATGAGATGAACAATGATGACGACGTACAACAAAAAAAGTATTAAAAAATTGTGCCGGAGAATAAGAAAACACTCACTGATCACTACAGTCTTTTTTCTTTTTTTGGGGGGGGGGGGGGCGTGGGACAGACGTTAGCATCAATTCAATTGATTGGTCCTGGTTGAGCTGGGATTGTTTTGGGGCCACATAAAAAATGTTGTTCAGGGCCACCAAAGTCCTGTTGATTGGGGAAATGAATCAATGAACTCTGGTTTGCAATAGCCAGGGAAGGTTGTAAATTCAAGGAAATCCATGAACGCAGGGGGCATAAAATCCTGGACAGTAGTACAGTGTGTTTTTTTGTTGGCATTTGGCAGTCTCTGTTGTGTCACTCTGGTCTGAATCAGAGAGAATCCCAAAGCTGGTTTGGACGTACATGTTGAACAACTGCGGTTTCTCTGCATAGTAATGTTGCTCAACATCTGTTGACCACAAAAGTATTTTTCAGAAGCGCAGGCTTAATATTAGTGTGTGGGAGGACCCAGTCGTCACAGGAGGTAAGGAAGTATAAAAATCCTGTCACTTTTCAAAAGCTTTTTTACCTTAAATGTTACATGTGGTGCATGAGAAACTAAAATATCATAAAGATTTAAAAAAGGAAAGAAAGGGTACCTGCTGAGCTGCCACATGTCCAAACCATGGCACTTTAGAGCCACATGTTACCGCTGGGCTGAAGACAGCAACTTCATTTTATTTATGCTTTGTAAACCAAATGTGTGAGTTTGCTTAATTATCCATGTTGAACCTTACAGAGGAATCTTTCACAATATCACGTTGTTTACAAGTCGCAATCGGGAACCCGCCGGAGACGCAAGCAGACAGCTGCAGTCTGTGTATCACTGGTGGAGTCTGGAGAACTTTCATCATGCTGCCAACATGCAGACTGGCCAGTTCTCTTATGGCTACCACAGTGATTTTCTTTGGGGCTTGATACACACTGCACCAGTAATCATATCAAAACAGCATTAGTTTGAGCAGCTGTGATGCACAGGAGTCTTAGTGCAGCAGCCAGGAGAGAAGGGGCTTTCCATTGCCCTAGTTTCTAACAGTGTGTGTGTGTTTGTGTGTGTGTGTGTGTGTGTGTGTGTGTGTGTGTGTGTGTGTGTGTGTGTGTGTGTGTGTGTGTGTGTGTGTGTGTGCGTGTGTGTGTGTGTGTGTGTGTGTGTTTGTGTATGTGTGCAATGGAGATGAGAAATACAGCTACAAGTGGAGCAAATTAAAAAACTAGTCAGAGAAAATGTGAAAAAATAGACCAAAGGCGGGAAAAGAGACTTTAAAAGTGTGTGTGTGCGTGTGTGTGTGTGATTGTGTCTGTGTGCTATCTCCCAGGTGGGCCGAAGACACATCATTCCTGTGACGTTCCTTTGCAAACCACAAACTCTCACATTACTTCCAGCACTGTAGCTGTGGTAAAAACCATTAAGCATCAAAGAACATTCCCATAAGCAGACGAACGCAGTGACAGTTGCCGATTCTGGTGAGGAACACAGACTCATGGAGACTGAATGTTTGTGGTGAATATGGATATATTAAATTCCACCAGATCCACTGGGAACCTCATTCTCGATATTCAAAGTCGAACACTTGTGAATCACTGTGTTACAAGAGCTCTGCAACGCGCTCACAGCCACACCGGCTACATGGCTATACATGGACACCGTGGTTCTTTGAGCTGAAGGCAAATAATAGCATTGCAACATCCTCAAAATGACAATGCTGCCAAAATGATATATATGCGCTGAGTCGATTGTTTACCATGGTCACCATGTGTCTGACTTTGTCATGTTGTGAACTTGGGGAATGTATTAGCTAAATATTTAGAATAAATCGCATAGACAACAATTCATTATTTACCTGCGTTAATTTCTGCTAAATGAACTCGTTGGTCAAACACTGTATTGTTGGAGGCGAAAGCTTCAAGCAAACCTGAGAGTCACTTATTTTTCTTCTTCTATTCATGTCCTTGGTCTATTGTCCTTCTTCTAATGCTGTCATAAGACCACCTCTTTTGCTCAGACTAAACTTTGAGTTGTTGCGGACCGTGGCCCGAGGCATCTTTCCCACCTGTTGGTTTCACACCAAACTGAAAATCTGGTGGTTTGGTAAGAGTGAAAAAGAGTCCTTGGAATGTCGTTAGTGCATGTATTATTTTATAAACCCATGAATTGGACAAATCCAAAATGTAACCTGATTAAGACGTGGGAGGACGAGAAAATCATTACATGGTAACTAATGAGGAAATCAAAAGTCTCTCCCAAACAATGCTTCCAACAGTCGCAGAGAAACAAAACCACAAATGTCAACCTCAAACAAAAAATGTCTGTAAAAGTGTTTCTGTCAATATATTTATCAGAAAACTATTGTTTTTATAGTTATTATTGCTTTTATACTGTAAAGCTCTTTGTGATACATTGTTATAAGAAAAGTGCCTTACAAATAAAGTCTAAAATATCATGTGATCAGCAAAAGTTATCCCCTTAACATCATGTATTTCTCTACAGAATATGAAGGTTATCAATGAACTGACATTACTCTCCCTTTCCACGACACTGTGACTGTGTTTCACACGTGTTTTCACACATGTGTCAAGGTATGTACATTCTTTACTGTTCAGTCAGTCTATTAAAAGTTAGGTTGGGGGATGGATCTGTATGATAGTAAATCTTTTTTCCCGAAAGAGCATCATGAAACCTCCTGACATATCATTTAACACCTGCACTTACACAAGTTCCTCATTCATCATCTGAACCTGCTCTACTTTTCTGTGCACATGTGCATTTGTGCCATGTTTATGTGCTTCATACAGTGATTTAGTGAGCAGAGATTTTAGAAGTGGGAAATGAAAACAGAGGTATTTTAAACCCCATTAGAAAACAGTGTAGCTTCCTGTCCATAAAGAAGCCATTTACTTTATCTTACTGCTGATTTATCTGATTATAAGTCAAGAGTCACAAGATTTATCTAAAGAAAATTTATTTTATTCATGGGATTAGTAGTTGAATGTTTTGAAGTGTGGATTTGGTATTTACTGTGGCCGTTACGTAAAGTTAGCTCTAAGGACAAATCTAGCAACATTTTATTGTTTTTTTAACAATTGTTATCTCTTTATTGGGGTTTTCTATAAACAATTCTATTGTTTTTGTTCTTAAGTCTTCAAATGGTCTCGTGTCTTTGTCTCTGTTTCTCTGTAAAACAGTTGTGTCACCTGGAGACTGTTTCCCTTCATAAGGGTGGGCCATGAAGCACTGATTAGTTCATAACACTGCATTTTTTGTATCATCGTGAACTTATGCACGGCTCTTCTTATATGTTGGATTAAAAATTGATGCCAATTTCACACAGTGTACCTTCACTCACCAATTTCTAAGTAAAGCCAGATGTCAGTGGGAGACTTTGTACTGTGAGAGTAACATCACACTGGGAAGCCTGTCATATTTACACACCTGGTTTATTGTTACTGATACAGTTAAAAACACGCACTCTAACACAACACATGCAGAAAAGACTCTGCAAATGTACCATTCATTTCTAAAGCTTATTGAGAGTTTTGTGGAGGTTCATTCTTATGATGTTCTTTCAAGCTAATGGATAATATTCTGAAGTTAATTTACAACTAACAGATGTTAGTTAGTATTTACACAACCTTAAGATGTCATTGTTTATGAGAACTTTGACATAGACCATAGACTGTGTATAAAGATGGACTCTACATCTTCGCTTCCTCGATTTGTTGAAAAATGTATCCAAATTATCCTGAATATAGGTGCAGACATCTTGTCATTTGTAGCCGGAGTCCGTCTGATATTGAGTTTCCATCAATGTGTGGTCATTCATGACATTCCACTCCATCCATCAGTCCTTTATCTATACCGCTGATCCTTTTGAGGGTCGCAGAGGGAGCTGGAGCCAATCCCAGCTGACAGAACCACACGAACATTCAAACCTATGGTCACTTTAGTGTCTCAAATGAATCTGACCCCAGTGTGCATATGTGTGGACTGTGGGAGGAAGCCAGAAAACCTGAAAAATCTGACAGGCCATGTCCACTCCACTTACATACAGGAGATGGGTTTATTAGATATGCAGCAGTCAGCCACCAGGGACCGAGGATTTGGCTTCACTTTTGTGCAGCTGTCATGTCGTCCGTCGATTTCTTTGGTTTGAAATCTCTCTTTTTTTCCGCCTCAGTTGAAGAACCCAGGCTTTATTTGGTGAGTTGCTTTGGTGTGTGCAGCGGAAAACTGAACTTATTTGTTCCCCACAATGAATATGAAGCATTAAGTCTGGATTGGACCCAGTTTCTTTGCCTCTCCAACTTAATATTAAACCATTGCTCAGATACCAATGATGGCAAACGACTGCCAGGAGCTGGTGGGAATTATCTTACCATTAAAATCTTACATTTCAGTGCTGAGCTTGCAACATTTGGTGACAGATGCATGTGTCACTGGGGAACTCTGAAGCACCAGTCTTCCAGTTCTGTCAAAACCTCAGAAATAATGAGTTTCATCCATGAATTCCAGAATTTAAAACACACTAAATGACCCAAAAGAAAGCTGCAAATTAGATTTCTTAAGATTTGATTTAAGGAGACAACACTGTTGACCACTTTCAAAGTTTGGATTTCTTTGAAATATATAAGCTCACACGAGTTAAATCCAGCACACAAGGCTGCAGGGCTCTAATGTGACATTTTGTAGAGATGCCAACCTTCTTCTTGTTTATCAAGCAGCTGTCTCCATAGTGACGGATGTAATATTTTCCACAACCAGAGCCGATGTTGCAACATTTAATCCTTTGATTGAATTACCAAGGAGGAGCAGAGAGAGTGGAGGAAAAGCTTTTCTAAACATTTACTCTGTTAGGTTGTATCTAACAGTATCAAGGTCCCAGCTGTCACTGAGGGTGTGTCCATTCACACCACTGACACCGAACAAGTTCAGCTCTGCTGTCACTATTGAGACAGCTTGATATCACTTCACTGCCCACACTTTCTCACTTCTCTCTCATTCTCTCACCAAACCTTGCACTGTGTTTTAAATTTGAATTCTTTTTAATTTTAATAAATAATTGTGTGATATTTTGAATAATTGTGTTTAAGAAAGAGATGCATTTTTCAGGTTTCATCCACTGTTATTCAAACCAAACACTCTATAGCACTTCTTTGCTCACAACATTATGACGCCTCAACTTGGTTAATTGTTCATTGTCTTAGTTTGGTATTCCATATTGTCGTTAGCTTACTATAATTTTGCCTTCATCTGCAAATGACGATCATAAAGCTAGTTGGGTAAGGTCAGTGAAAAAGCGGACTTCCTCCATCATCTTTATAGCTGATTGTTGTTCATGGTCCTGTGCTGTAAATGCTCTTATTATGCATCATAACCAGTGGGAGTTTCGTAGATACCTCTGAGCTAAACCACAAAATAAAGGTGGAAAATGACAAACCTACAAATAATCAATAAATGTATTAATTATAAACAAAAACACTGAGTTAAATGCTAAAAGGTCATATGATCTGTTATACGATTTTTATTGGCCAAAGATATCGTCTGACATAACATGGGGTATGTCAGGAATTGAAACTGGCACAAATTAGCTAAATGTGTTAAGTATATATAATCTTCTACTCTAATAAGCCTGTCCCACCTAATACTTTGTTATCATGCAGATATGGAAAAGAGGTGTAAAGGTGTAGTTTGAAAGCTCTAAACATGTTAACAAAACACCTTTTGTTTATATGTCTTTTCCACTTTCCGACACATGAACAAACTGAAGTCAGAACAACGACTTCAGGATTTGGCTCATGGGACCTTAGAAGAGGAATGTGAATGCCCAGAGATAATATTCAGGTTAAAAGTTTTGTGAAACTGGTCCACATTTGCAAATAATCTCTCTCCTGAGGTGTTGCAGAAGTATAAATGTTAAATGATAAATTGGCAGGAAATGGATAAGTATTTGTTATTGTTGTGAAAGCACCTTTGCCTTACTTGGCTAGCTGACAGTGTAACAGACTCTTTAATTCTATTCATGTAGCCATTAAAGTCTTTTTTGTAAACACATACTGTACACTTTAATCCCAAACTTACTTTGCCTCACTCTGCCTCACTCACCTCACACTCATCCACCCTGCCCCCCCCCCCCCCCCCCTCTCTCTCTCTGTCTCTCTTTCGCTCTATTTCTGAGTCGGTTGTACACACAGTGTGGTTTCAGTGTCCTCAGCCCATTAAACTGCATGAAACCAGTGTGAGTCCCTGTATTGTCTGTGGTGAAGGCCAGTCCTCTGCAGGCCTTGTGTTTTATTGCACAAATTCATCAGCATTAGGCAATGACGGCAGGGCGCTCTAGTGTGGTTCAAATACACATTCAGGGGAGCAGCCTGGAGGAGAAAGTGTGTACTTAAGTGACTTTGTATGAGAGCATGTTTTGATCTGAGCACGAGAAGATCAATTTAACAGCTGAGGGTTACGGTTATACTTGGATTGGTAATGGCTGAGTTAGGGTTGTGGTTTTGGGAATTAATTCACATTAAATAATAGCACATCATCAGAAATATAGTGACATGTCTGTTTTTCTTTGTCCAGTGATGTGCACAAAGAGTTTCACACGTACAGATACCAAAATATAAAAATTAACATCTTGTGTGCATTGCATATCTGTATATATTTCATACACAAAGACCACTGTTAGTGTGCTGATGACAGAAGAGAAACCGACTCTCCAGACCTGTAACTGTTAATGGAAATGTAATTGAAAGATGGCGGTGCAATAAAATAAGTCAAATAATGCCTGTGCCACCTCAGTGCCACAGCGGCTCATATATGTGAACATGGATTAGATGACGAAGAGAATGAGCCGACTGGGAGAAAGTAATGATAGAGGATAAAAGAAATAATTAAATCGGGTTTGATAGTTTCGGTAAACATTTTCTGTTTTAATCATGATCAAGTTTCTTGCCAAGTGTTAAATGACAAAATCCATATGACTCCTGGCTCCATCTTCATACTGCACGAATGTACGAGTGGTATCAATCTTATGTCTATCTAGATCTCAGTGTTCCCCAAAATAATTAAACATTTCTTTGGATTGCAGAGACAGAGTTATGTATGTGAAACAATGTAGATGAGATGAGATTAGATGATTGATTCCAGTTTGGTTCGAGAGAAGCTGCGAGCAGTTGCATTGTGTCTGGAGAAGCAAGGCAAGCAGTGTTTGACCAGTAAAGCTAAAAGTAGACAGCAAATAGAAATATCCTGAATTAGAGGGAATACAGTGTTATGGTCTCCAGTCCTGTAAAAGATCTGATTTTGCCTTTTCACATCCATCTTGTAATTTACAGCTCACTTGTGGCCACAGTGGTTTATTACTGTTTCTGTCATTTTCACAGGAGCAGCTATGTTCAAGCGGCCAAGGCTGTGACTAGTGAACCAGAGGGGAGAGCAGAGTTTCCTAGAGTAGGCCTTGGCCCAGCAGGCATAGTCAGAGACCACCTGTAGGCAATCTCTCAGCCAACAGAAGTTATCCATGTCTTTTCCTATGGTAATGTCTGGCTTGTACAAACATCACATCCATGTTCTGAGTTCCCGTCCACTCATATGGGCAGCAGGACTGCACTGGCTGGACTGCCAGACAGCAACAGGGGCAGGCAATCCCAGTCTGACTGATACAAGCAGGCGAGGAAGGTCATGCTACCATGATGGGGTTGCTGATTCCCTGGAGGACGGAAGGTTTACACCAAAGAAGTGTCACCTGGAAGTTCCAATAGAGACCTTTGGTGTGATCTAGTTGGCCGACCAGAGTGCACTGGCCTTAGAGGGGGACAGGAGACTGGAGTGGTGGTCTCATCCCAGGACCTCTCTGCCTTCATCTCCCCTCCAGTCATTGGGCTTTAGGACTGGGTGTCATTATTCTGTCCCTGTGTAGAACTTTTGATATGAATTTGGACCCTTTGACGAGACTTTTTTCAACTTCTAATGTGTTTGGAGTTTTATTGTGGGGAAACTGCGGCTCAAGAGGTAGAGCAGGTCGTCCACCAACCAGGAGCTCTGCACTCTCCCCCACCATGTGACCTTGAGCAGGATACTGAACCCCATATTAGTGCTGGTTCAATGACAGCAATGGCAACGAGGGGTGACAGTAGCAATGTGAGGCCAGCAGTAGTTCTCTTGGTCATTAGAGGCTGTTCATGGGTCACAGGCAGTGGGCATCACCCTTTAGTGACAGTTTTGGACCTACAACAGGCGGTGGGGTGGTTGAGAGGTGGGGCTGTGGTGCACTGTGACCATCAGGGCAGACCGGAAAACTCTGGCTGGCCATGTCAGCCTTTCAAAGCGACATTGGGTCTGCTAAGGGACTTGCAAGTTGGTTTTTCAGTTCTGCTTGCCTATCTATAAAAGTAATTTCACAGCACTGGTTGAGTTCAGTGTACATTTTGTTATGGTCAGGAGTCACACTTTCGGAAGGCACAAAATACAGAAAGAGGTAATTGAATCTCATTTGTCTAGTGGGAAGGTTACCTAAAGAATTATGTCCAATATTCAGAGATCTAACCTGTAAACAAAAGAACTGTAAAATAAATAAGAACACCACAACAACACATACTTCTTAAAATACAGTGATTATACAAATTACATAGAGCTGTAACTTTAAATGTTGAAAAGTAGCCAGATGTTACGTCACTGTACCAATTCTTAGTCTGTAATCCCTCACATTACTCCACATATAATTTCTGCCCTGGCCTTCTGCATACAATGGACTAGGCTTCCAACCAGTTCAGTTTTATGGTCCCCGAAGCTGCACTACACACATGGATATACACAAAACCAGAGACCACAAGAGAGAAAGAGAAAGTGTTCATACATTCTTCCAAGTAGATTGTTTATAAGTTGCAAATGCACCCACTTACCTCTGTATTAAAAACGTACCCACTGACATTATCTATGTTCTTTGTCTCTGCAGGATATTCATAGAACCACAGTTGCATGTAAATCTCTTAACAATGCTTTTATTGTTATTGTTATGAATATTAAGTGCGGTTGACACAATGGCATACCTGTTCAAATTGGTCTTGATGGTTCATAGGGAAATAATGGTCTGTTATTTAAGTGAATGTTGGAATTTACTTGTTGGGTACATCATGCAAAATGTTGAATTGTATCACATATAATTAAATTTTTGCTGTTTATGAATAAACTGTTTTGTAACGATGCATTGTTCTCAGTAAAGCATGTAAATGACAGATTGAGCAAATCAAGTACCCCTCAACATGTAGACTACATACAAAATAACCACCCACACACTTGCACAAATAAATACATGAAATTATATGAAAAACCCAAATAAAAACTTCGAAACAAAGAAATGGTTGCGACAAGTGAAATTGTATGCACATATATGCCAGCAAAGGATGCTGGTATGCTGCTCATTTCGACAAACACAGACTCAGAGACCAACTGATTAGATCTGGTGCTCAAAGGTTAAAGGTCACTCTGCCCTCACAAAACACACTTTGGCTTGAACTAAAGAATTCATGCACTAATTATGATTAAACCTGAACAAATTTCTAATAGTACATAAATAATGACATTTTATATCCAAGAAGTCAAAGTTAAATTCATATTTATATCACAATGAGTGCAAAAACACTTACTACAGCTGTGTCAAAATGCAGGGGCCTGCAACTCAGCCCCTCAGATAGCTAACCTGTTCACTGTGTCAACAGCTCGAAAAAAAACCTGGGATAGGATGGCCCGAGACACATCCACCTGTTGGATCCTTTGTTGCTCTGGAATGGAAGCACACATTTGTTGTGTGCATATGAAGCAGCCTTAGAAATCAGACGGTGTATTCATGCTGCTGTGACGCACTCTGTCTTCAAAGGCAGCCTCCTAAGGATGTGGCCCCAGAATTGAGACACAGCTCATAAATCAAGAACAGAGAGCAAAATTGCGACCTAATTTCGTGCAAACTGAACTATTAGTGGATGCCAGCCACCAGGAGACAATGTTTTTAGTTTCTGCCTTTTTCAAATCTCAGTGATTCTAAGTTCATCATGTTCAAGAAATAATTCATGCGATTGAAGATTTTGTAAACCGCACACAAATTATACAGTCAAGAGCATCCAACAATAAAATACAGGAATCAGACTAGAGTAAGGGAGTGACAATTCTCATAATCCACTGCTCAATTCAGACCGCAGGCGTGATCACTCAATGATGGTTGCACCAAAATAAAACACGATACGTGCTGTTAGAAGATAATAAAGTTGTTTTGTACCGTGTTAGAACGTGTAAGAGGTAGAACATGCATTTTGTGATTATGTGTGTTTTAGTGGAAATTGTGAAATGGAAAATGAGTTCCATTGATGAGAGCTTGTGTCATTCTATGAAGATGTTTACACGTCAAGGTGTTTTAAGAGAAGGGAGGACTTGCTATAAAATGGCCTAACTTGAACTTGAACTTACTTATATGTGCAAAACACAGTTATTTTTCCACATAAATAATCCATCAATTCCAACGTAACCCCCAGTCTGTAATTGTTTTAACCTTATGCTGAATTGAATCTACCTACACTGTGGCTTTCTGTAAATACAGTGATGCACATTAATGGATTATCGTGGCAGATCCCTCCTGTGCTCTCCTTTCATGCCTGCACCCCACTTGGACACGCAGACATTTAATTCAATCACTTTCAAGTGCAAACTTGAACCTTAATTCAATTGTTCTATGCATCACAGGATTGTTCAGTTTGTAATGAAAAAATATCTATTATGTACTGGTTTGTCACAAATTAGACTATTCTTTTCTGTATTTGCCCCTTGAAGAAGAAATTCTTTTGAACATGGTGCCCACCAGCTGTGGGAACCCAAACAACTTGTAAAAAAGAATCCTGGATTTTATGACCAGTGGTCCATCCGGCAAAAATGGCTATCTTGTCAAAGAAAGGAACATTTTACAGGTGGGGTCACGAAGGATTGATTACATATACAGTACTCATTGCTGTGTGCTAGTTTTGCATCAGGGACGTTAAAACACATTAACTAAAGTGGTTGAGAGTGTATGTCAGGGCTCTGATGAGCTGTAGAATAGGTGAAAATACAAGTAGTGTAACCAAATTTTAAATAACTTAATCCAATATGAAAACTGTGACACACTGTTCCATTCAGTTTTCATTATATAGAATTGTTTTATAAATATAACAGAGTCCAAAAGCAAGTGATCCCAAAAAATGCTTCTATCTGGACCCACAGTGAGGCCTGTCTCCCCAATGACCATGACACAAAGTTTCATCATTTGGCTTTGGCTCTCTCCTTCTCCCATCCTGTACCACCCAGCTACTCCCCTGGTCTCTGCAGAAAGTTACTCATCCATTGGTCCACACAGGCAGTGTGCCACCTCTCTAAAGCCTCACGCTTCGGCTTTTGCCTTTTCACAACATGTTTGCCAACTGTTCTGCTTAGTATCAAAAAACAGGTATCCAGGAATTATCAGACACCCCAACTCTGGCTGCATCATTAATAACGATCATTAGTGGATTGTTCACAGCAGAGCTTACTGAATCTTGCAATTATCAAGACACTAGAATCAACACCCTGTGAGTGCATGCCTATACTATGCTAGTAGACCCTTTATCTTTGACCAGTGAAATCTAATGAGCCACTCTCTGAGTCCAAGTGACAACTGGTCAAAATATGAGGAACTTCCTTGATTGCAGACTTGAGCCAAAAACACTGTGACCTTGGCCTTTGACCTTTGACCACTCCTCAGTTCATATTTGAGTCTAAATTAATATTTAGAAATTTGAAGAGATTACCTGGAGATGTTCCAGATATTGCATTTACAACACAAACAAATTTTCTCTGTGAGGAAAAAACAAAAATAGAATGCCTCTGGGCCACTGGCTGTCACCAGTACAATGGTCTGAAGATGAATATATTAATAGTTAAGTCCAGCTGAATCATGATGGAATGGAATTACATTCTACTTGTGACCACATTGTTTTCATATATGCATGACATTTAAAAAATGCATGTTATGGCATTTTTTGCTAAAATGGATATGTAATTCTCATTCTTTTGAAATCATCCTTATGCTCTCAGTGCACTGAATGTGCTCAGTGGCAAAAGTGACATTTCCACAAGCCTCCGACACAATGGCATCCGTCTGAGATTGTGCATCACTGTCTCACCGCTCCACTGCCTAATGGTGCCTGTGCTCATTAACATATTCCCACAAAATCCCTCATCGCCCGTCACGGAAAAATGTTGGATGCAACGGGCATCTGTCAAAATCAGCAAAAGTGTTCAGTAATGGACGAAAATGTCCTGTTATATGTTTGTGTTCTGTTTGACGTCATGTATCATCTCATCAGGCCGGAATTAGTGACCTCCATCTTTAAAGTGGATCACATTGTTCACACGCTTCCTAAGATTGAATGGTGTGACCAGGTTAACGTTTACATGTACACCAATATTCAGATATTACCTTGATTAAGAAAATAAAATGAATAAGCCAGTAAGTGCAATGAAAACAGGCATTTCTGATTACCTTAACCTGAATAAGGTCATACTCAGAATAAAAAATAATCAGATGTGGAGTATTCCCATTTTAGGCAAAATATGTATGTCTCCTAATCACATTATAACATCCAATAAGTAGGAATCCAGGAAATATTTAACTTTGTTAGATATAGTTGATTTCTCATTGTAAAAAGGCATGCTAATGATATTATATTTAAACAAAAATCCAGATCTAGTGAATTTAAATGTGGTGGTTTCATAAGGGAAGTGTGGCTTCATGATCGAGGTATGTACTTCTACGCCATGGAGTAGAAGTCATGGAGTCTGGAGTAGGAAATGTCAACAAATTTGCCAGACACTGGTCCATAATCTCAGATTATACTGTTTTATAATGTGACAGTGATCCCACTGCATTATAGATATGAACTAGAGACTATCAGGGTGATTCACTTTGCTTTTGAATCAAATTAATTTGTCCCCAGAGATAGAGTATTTTGCGTATTTAACTTGATTGATTATACTTCTTCCATGTGCCACTTCTCTGTTTCAAAGTCAGGGAGCATGTAATTGACTTAAGTGTCTTGGATATTTTCGGAAAGACCCTGGCGAAATCAGTAAGTCGTGCATCCTTAAACATCAAAGAAAAAAAGGATTGAATGATATACGAGACATAGAGAAAGAGAAGCCAATGGAATCATCATCATTGTAATTTCAATTATTATTTTTAAGTGGTAGAATGTCTGGGTGGTGTCCAGCTACAATTCTTACTGCATGTGAAGCTAAGGGATGATAAGTCAAAAAACAATGACGAGCTGTCTGACGTATTCATCAACTACATAGAACAGAATTGTGTCCAGCGGTGGATATCTCAACTCACCTGACCTTGTAGATGTGTTGGAGAAGATGGTGACAGTGAAAGATGAAACTCAAATTGGGGTGGGTTTTTATTTTGCTACTTTTGTTGAAGAAGGATCTCATTGCTGCCACAGACAGTTTTGCAACCACTGCGTAAAATGGAGACAATTGCATACAGATGAACCGATGCGATACATATTGTTTCATAATATGCTCAAAGTATTAAATATGCGTTCTCAAAGAGGCCTGGCAGTGTCACTAATGATCTCCCTGTAGCTCAGCTAAGTCGCCCCGGTCAACTGAGAGGATGTGTCTGCCCAATGAAGCACACAAGTGTTAAATGATGACCAGAAGAGATCAGGTCAACATAAGGGTCAGTCCTCCCAAATCACATAAATGAACATATTTTTTGTTTTTCTCTAAAAGGGAATTGGCCATGTGAAGACATGACGATTGTTCTGCAATTGCAAATAGTGCAAGTAAAACTGTTGACAACAAGTTATGTGGATGACCCACATTAACTGATGTTGTTTCTCAAAAGTCACATGTTTAAACTAACACGTGTTAATGCTTTCAATTGTCTCGGTTTTAGTGGGATACAACAAGAGGCGAGGGAGGAAAGGTTTATTCGGCTGACCCACGTATTGACAACCCAGCCATACACACAGAACTGTGTTCCACGATGTATTTCCTTTGTGCAATTGGTTCCCTGCAGGTGTTGACCTACAAGAGAGCAACCCCAGACTGATGCTCTTACCGTAAATGAATGTCTGTGTGTGCCACAAAATGAATATTGGATTTGCTTAAAACAAAAACTAGTTTTTTAAATGCCAGAAGATTTGCAGCATCACATTATGATACACAATAACACACACACACATACTTTCCAATAAAAACAAAAAACGCAGAGATACACATGTACAGCTGTTTTCTTTGGGTTTTTTTCAACACCAATCAATCAGTGATATTGTAGTGAGAAACTATCAAGAGGTTTTCTAACTACAACGTCCAAGTTGGCCCCTTGCTGTGTCATTGATCATACATTTGATCTATGAGCTCGGTTCTGTCATGACCTCACCATTCAAAGGGTTAGCAACTGGAAAACAAAAATACTCTGTTAGATGAAACCCAAAGATTCTGAAAGGTAAGTTAATCATTTTATATTTAAGTTACGAAGGCCATGCATACAAGACAGGGGTTAATGACCAATACTGCAACCAGCCACCAGGGGGCAATCAGGATGATTTGGGCTCCCATTTGTGTTTGATTTTGTGGCTGCAATCCACTGCTCGACTTCATCGTCCAATCAAACAGGTGGGTTAATGCGTGCTCAACAGAAATCACTCAGCATTCGCCTGCTGCGTGTACATGTCCAGCTTCCACTGTGTCTGTGTGAGAGGAAGTGTGTCTGTCGTTTCGCTGTGTGCCCGTTCCGCTGCTCGTTCATCCACATCACACAGAGCCTGCCAGAATTAAAAGCTAGCGGGCTAATTAGTGTTTGGCCTATGTTTTTTCCTCTAACGACCCCATGGTGCTCTGCGTCCTGATTGGCTCTGACACCGCAGGCCAGCAGCTAATTGGATCAACACAATTACCCACATTCTTACCATGTTGAATGTTTTTCAATGTGGTAAATTTCCCTCGAATACCCACAAAATCACACAAACACAGATATGCATCCACATAGACTGCACACATAAACATCCATGTGCACAGTGGAAATCACACACAACCACTACTTTAATGGCTGACCCAAGTCTTCATCTGTCAGCACACTTTTTGTTGATGATGAAGGTAGTGTGAACAGTTAGCAGATATTTTTATTTGTTGAGTAAGTAGAGAATTAGGGGAAGTTAAGAAGAAGTGTCGGCTAAGTACCTGGTTAACAGCTCATAGAAATGCTGTTTCAACTCCAGTTTCATAACTGCAAAACCAACATGTCAAATATTTCACTACCTCTGTGTCTCGACTGTTTTTACAACCACTTACTTATGACGTGTTTTTATGTCTTGTATTCAGCAGTGTGTCCCCCAGCTTTACTTCTTTTGTTTTCATTCTTCCTTAATTTCTCCTGCTAAAATAAACAGGTCTCTTTCTTGCCTCACCTCCTTCGATTTGTATGTGTGTTTTAGAAATTCTTATCATAAAAGAAGCAAACATGGTATGATTTACCTTGAAAATTAAATCTAGCCACTAGGAGAACATGTACTAGTGAGGTGTTAATATTTATTCTATCGACATATAATTCAAAATTTATCTAAAATTAAAATATATTTTTACAGATGTGGCAATATACCATGAAAATGACTTCATTATATCCACAATAGCTATTTCAATAAAGAAAATATACAGAAATAAACTAGAATGGCACTTTGAATACCTCCACTAAGCTCTAACAGTTCTAAACATTAAATAAGGTGCACCAAATTTCACACACACATTTTTCCTCTTAATATGCCAGATTTAATTATCTGAGAAATAATTGAAACTGTTGAAAGAAGTCCTTTCTCACAGTGTTAAGAAAGTGAAAAAACTAATTTGGATCCACCCCTTGATCCGGATCTGCTGCAAAATGTAATGGATTCTTCTCTGACCCTTGCTGCATCCTTGCTGCAAGTTTCACGGTTATCCACTCTGTTGTTGTACCAGGAAACAACCTGGGTTAAACATATGTTCAACCTGGGTATAGATATATATAGAGAGAGAGAGAGAGAGAGAGAGAGAGAGAGAGAGAGAGAGAGAGAGAGAGAGAGAGAGAGAGAGAGAGAGAGAGAGAGAGAGAGAGAGAGAGAGAGAGAGAGAGAGAGAGAGAGAGAGAGAGAGAGAGAGAGAGAGAGAGAGAGAGAGAGAGAGAGAGATAGATTCATTCTTGTAGTGTGGATGAGAGACCAAGGATGTGAAAACATAAAATAACAAATACATCTTATTTGACAGAAATGTAGTGAGTGAGTAAAATGGAGTGATGAAGAAAGAGTGTCTGTTTGTGAGAGGCTACAGAGCAAAACCACTTCAGTTCATCTGCTGCTCATTTGGCTTGAATTAGCATGCAGCCCCCTCTAGCTCCAGCTTCCTCTTTCTCTACCTCCCTCCTTCCCTACCTCCTCTGTCTTTGACACAGTTACCTCCAGCAGCCTCTCTGGTGAGTGTGTATATGAAAAAAAGAGCATGCCAGGGAACATACAGTGTGTGCACGTATGTGCGTGTGTGTGTATCTAGCCTCCCGCTGCCTTTTCTTTTTCTTTAACAGGCCACCTCCAAGGCAGGACCCCCCCTCATCTGTTTCAAGGCAGTTAACACAAACACACACACACACACACACACTGAACAAAGCCCCCACAGTTAGTCATTCCACGGATCTGCACAGGGATTGAGGTTTGTAAATGGTTACATATTCCCTCAGCTGCATGGACATAATGAGCACTCTCAAGGATTTCAACATGAAATTATGGCTCTGAGCTGATCCATTTTCACATGAAAGAAAAGCATGTCCTTTGCTGCTACATGGTGGAATTGAATAAATATCCCGCCAACACAAACATGTTAATGCCATTATTACTTCACTAGACACCAATAGAGTTTTGTTCAAGTTTTGAAAAGTTTGTCGTTCCGTTATCAACAGGTTGTAGGTTGTTTTACTCGGTTAAAATGTCAAATACTTTTGTCCACATGAGGAGGTGCTTGTTGGACTCTGAGTGTGACAAGTCCATTTAAACCTCCGTGACCTTTCATATCAAGATGACATCCCCCTGTAGACACATGGTCCAATTATTAATACAGGTTCTCTTATGACCGCTGGTATTTCCACTCCCTCTGATTAGCTGGGGGTCCCCTCAGGATGAGCCCTTATTGAGTCATTTGGGGTCCTCGTACTGTCAACAGCCCAATGAGGAATATAGTGCATGTGGCCTTTGGCTCCTGCTGCCGACCACGCCCTCTGGAGCTCTGTTGTATTTCTTCAGCATGCAGTATTTAAAGTAAACATTAAAGGTAATGAAAAGAGACACAACACGCAAGAGGAATCAACCTAACTGTATGATGTATTTGATTGCTAAATCATGACGGAAATTATCTCAGGGCAATCGAGCAGAACCAGGCTCAGGGCTGCTGTCATCTGCCTCAACCAGTTAAATTAAGCAAGTGACAATAATAATTATAATAATAATAATTATAATAATAATCAGGAGAGAAATTAAAGTTTCAATAAGGAAAGACCTTAATTGAAGTATGAGACGTGATATAAATTAGTTTGGTTCTTGGACTCTGCATGATGTCATCAAGTTTAAAATGGGGTGTGGCCTCTTAATAAAGGAAGAACTTGACCAAGCCACTGAATATGGAGACTGGAGGTGATTGGGGAGATGGAAGATTGCAGCAAATCACTGCACTGACAGCTGACAGTGAGAGAGGAGAACAGATATGAAGTGTGACAGCCAATACATGGTTAGTTGCTTTAGATCATGGCCCAATCTGATTGGATCACAGATAATATCCCACAGTCAGCTGATTAGAGAAGGCAGGAGTCATTAAGAAAGTCTTCCTGATTGAACTAATGATTAAGCCAAGCTTAATTTTTGATCGAAAGAGGGGTAGAAGATCAAAAGGGACACCCATATTCTTGTGTGTCTGAAATCATACATTTGTCATGAGTTACTGTTACCCTGATCAAATTGGTGTCTATGTCAGTCTGGGCCAGTGACAAGCATTCAAGTTTTATCAGAATTTAGGACCAGGGGATTTCAAGACATCTGGCTTTTTACAACAGATTGATATCAGTTTAATAGTTTCATCTTTTTTATATGCACATACAGTATCAGAAAAAGGAAAATGACTTGCATGACTGCAAAAACTTAAGAGCGAGAAGCAGAGGTTCAATGATGGAGCCCTGGGGTACTCATTATTTTTTATTCAAAAATGCTGATACAGAAACTTTATAGGAAACAGGGTTCTTTGAAATAAATAGAACTTCGCACCAATTTTGTTTAACATATGGAGTTCACAATCATTTGAATCCTTGGCAGGGTTGGGGAATCTGTTTCCTATCGATCTGATATGGTAGTCTTGAGAGTTTCTCTTTCAGTATCAGAGCTATTGTGCACAGTTCCACAAGCATATACCAAACCTGCAATCAATATCTTCCTGTTCACCTTGTTATTTGTGTGTTTATTTGACATTTTAAATAATTAATTTCTACATATAATATAAATACAGATAGATGACAAGAAATAAACAATAATTCACTCTGAAATTCAAATTTGCACCAGTTATTCTACATTTATATCTCTGGCAGCCTATATGATCAGTATAACTACTTGCTTAATACTGATCATATTGTCACGGTGTAACCATCACAAGTCAGATAAATCCATCCATCATCTAGACCACTTATCCTTTGATGGACACAGGGGTGGAGAAGCTAATCCCAGCTGACATTGGGCGAGAGGCAGGATATACCTTGCACACGTCGCCAGCAAAACACAGGGCTTACATACAAAGACGAACAACCATATTAACACCCTGAGACACAGGGAGACCATTCAAACTCCAAACAGAAAGGCCCTGGTTCAGCCAGTGGTTAGCATCACCGTGTCGCCCATTTAGATTAATAAAACAGAGCTGTAATGACATAAAGATAAGGTAAGATACATGAACAAATTATGTACAAAAATATGATACATTATTTGGTTGTTACTGTGGTGTTCACATAACAGGCCTACGATTAAGTTTACACTTAGGGTATTTGTGGGTCTTCTTCCAGAGTTGAAAAAAAATTATGAATTGTCAAAAACATACAGTAAGGACTGATTAGTCAAAAAGAAGTTCTGTGAATTTGCACTTTTCCCCAGTGATCCGGATCTGAATTTTGAAAACTGAATTTGACTTTATCATGATACATTCAGTTTCAAGTTTAATGGAATTCAGAACTAATAAATTACATTTCAAAATGTTATTTACATTCAGTCATGCAATAATTCAAATTAACTTTACAAATTCATATTAATCAGATTAAAATTCTGGCTTTTATTCCAGTTATTCAGTAATTCAAATTCTACATATTTCGGCCCGAAGGAGGCCTCCATTAAACCTCTTATCTGTATTGTCACTTTTATTCCAAAGTACTGCTAGACTTTCTTACAAGTACACAGCCTTTCTGTTCTAAAAGTAGTTAATGTGTATAGTAACTACATATCATTGATATAGGTTACAAATTATGTCTTTACTTGCCTCTGGTTTGGGATAGAACAGCCCTGGAGGAAGTCGAGGAGGTCAGTCAGCCGTACTAAACAACAAGAGGAGCAGTCATTAAATGGAACCCAGCTTTAGCCGGTTGGACGCAGGTGAGACTTTAGTGAGTCGTGAGTTATGCATGAATCCCAAGTCATGTCTGGAATTCTGATGTTGGATAAGAAAAAGGTTCACCTTGAGTCAAGATGATAGATTTAGCATTTGAATACAAATATTCCTATAAGGTTTCTGGTTGATTCCCTTTGTTTCAATACAGTCTCACAATCATCTTGGACAGGAGACATATGCCAACATTTCTGAAACAGATGTCAAGATTTTCGAGATTGAAAACTGAAAGTAAAGATCAACACGTTACCAAAAAGAGGCGAGTCAGGTGTACAAAGAATAAAAGGGGAAAAGTGTATATAAACAGTTAACTTTGACCGGAATATAATAACATAATGCAATTTGTGCTACATGCAATTGACAATCCAGTGACATCATTTGTTTTTGACCAGAACAACAAATCAAGTTTCTACATGTGTTTGATATTGAGAACAATGTCCAAAAGACATCCAGGGGCTGACCATAGTGTCGTTTTTTATACCAAACACGGATGTGAATCATTCTTCCCTCCATTGCTCAGTCTCTGTTTCAACATGCACCAACTGTAAAAGCGCCTGTGGACAAGGTTAACTTGATGTTGAGAAAGCACTTAGGATCAAAGAGATCACCAAATGGCATTAAATGCTCCAGCCTGCAGACACTGAAGGTAGAACAGTGCGCTCCACCTTCTTAGAGCTGCTGCAGATGTCCAGTGGTTTTTATTTTGGGTTAGAGTGGGGACAGAGGCTAACCAACTGACGGTTAAGAAACAGTCTCCCAGCTTTATAGAGACGGGGAAAGGAAACCAGAATGCCACTCAATTTCCTCCTTCAGCCGCCTCACACACACACACACAGGCTCACAGACATGCCACTAAAAATTGATGAGAAGGGGCTTGACTGCGGTCACATTTACAAGAAGACTCGACTCAACAGCAGCCTACAGATTCTCAGGCAGATTTATCACGGATGATGTTTCAGTTTGGGGTTAGGGAATATCCATGTATTCACAAATGCTCTGATCTTATCAATTTCTGTCTTAAATTTGTGATTGTATCATCTAAAAAAATATAGATAAGAGACAAGGAATAGCCTCAGACAGGAAAGGGGCACCACTGTGGGAGTTCCTGAATAATTCACTGAGTCCAAGTGTCCTGAAACTTGACATGATATTGTAAAATTTATGAAAATAACCAAACTAGAAATCACCAAGAGACTCTATCAGGATCCAGATCTGTATTACCATTTGTATTGTGAAAAAATAATTATGCAGATACTTGAAAAATCCCAGATCTGGCTTTTTAAAAGTTTGAATTTTCTAACATATTTGTTTCTGAGATTGTGTAATGCTGCTGTGGCCGCCATATTGAAACAAATTTCATAGACATTGCAGGATCAGTCACCTTCAAAGTTGTTTCTACTCAGTACAGAGTTATTGCAGAAAAGAGGAAGGAAATGATTTGTCAACCAAACACACATCATCAATAGTAAACATTTCAATTGTCATCATAATACATTACATATGCCAGAAGATTTAATTGCCAAAGAAATCTGAAAGCTTTTTCTTCAATGAAGCAAAAATGTCATCAGTAGCACATGGTCTTCAAAGGCTAAACAGTTTGGTCCTGATACTAGAAGGAAGCATGAATGTCTAATCATGTTCCACTTGTTTGTTTTGATTGTTTGATATGGTCAACTGCCACCAAACATCAGATCTTATGCTGAAACAGTCAATAAAAGTAAAGATGGATTAAACTCTTCTGTCTTGGGGGATGACCAGATACGACACTACGTAATAAAGGAATGATATTATAATTGGTCTTTCCTCTAGTGTGTTACATATTTTTTTTGGTGGATATAAAAGTTCTGCTAGGTCCTTGTTAAAATCCACAACAAACAGAGCTCCTGATGAAATGGCTTGTCAGTAGTCTGGCAGATAATATTGAATGTTAGCAGTTAGCCTGGCAAGCTCCCTAACAAAGCTAGATGAGGTGAGAGCAGAGGTTGGCATTTCGTAAACACAGTCAAAGTGGTTGACCAATCACAACAGAGGAGGAGGGGCCCTAAAGAGACTAAAGCTAAAAGAGACTAGAGCTAAAACCAAGTGTTTCAGACAGCGGCTGAAAAGAGAAGCAGCAGCAATGGACAATATGAGGACAGTGATGCTCTTTCTGAATTGGAGTTTGTCAGACTTAACAAGTAATAATCAAACTTATAACTATGAACCTGAATATGAGGATAATAAGTCTCATTTAAGATATTATTGCATTGTCCAAAAAAATCAAACACATTGTATTGTGAAAGGTAAAACAAGATCACGTGATATGAAGATTTAAAACTTGGACCATCATGCATTAAAAGGTTGTAACTCTTTTAACTACACAGATACACTTAGTACATTTTCATGAAGATAGTGCAGACAATGGACAATTACACACAAATAAATACAGAAATCAAAGGGAAAATAAGTACAGTTTGCAATGAAAGGCTATTTCTTTATTATTACATGTATTTATTCATACTTTTGTCATTTTTTTTTGTTTTGTCCTTCATACACATAGTGCTACAGTGCTATTAATGAAAAAAGAGCTGTTTAGTGTCCATTCATCTAAGCCTAGTGGTGACCTCCGTCATGGCCATCCAAAACTGAATTTGTTATACAACACCAAGAGGAAACAGCGTGAAATCAGGTAGCACTCCAGATCCCATACTGGACATCAAACAGAGTTCTCAGGGTTCAAACATTTTCCCCATCAATGACCAAATATCCATTCACCCTTCTTCCCGTCCATTATTCAGGGAGGCTGTTTAACCCATGTCTGTGACCATGGGTCGGCCATTCAATTAAACCAGTAAATCTGAGTGAGTCAAGCTGGAATAAATCCTGCTTCCCAGGTGGGTCCAATTCAAGTTGACTGGCCAGGCTGCAGTCACAGCAGTGCCCCCGTTCACTGTTTCACAGGGTTTGGTTCACTTGGCTGTAAACGGACACCATTAGCCGGCAGGGTCGTTAAGCCACTTTTGAGCCAATTAAATTTCTTAAACACGCAACACACCCAGCTGGAAGTCTCATGTTTGTTTTTTTTGCAAACACAAAAAGAAAAGGAGAGGAAGACAGTAAGGAGAACAAGATGTATTTTTCACATTTTTACATTTCCGTCTTTTCATCTTGTGTTTAGTCTATTATTGTGGAGTGTTGGTGTACAAAATTAAAGACTGGCAGGGAAATCTTTTGATGGAGGGGTTACCACAGTTAGTGCTGTGGTGTAGATGAGAAAGACATAGGAAGTGAGGATCGTGAAATGAGAAGGAACGGAGAAGAAGGGTCAGGTAAGGTGAGGTTGAAAAGTTAAAACGACCTAGAGAGGTGTGGGAACCAAAGGAAATGGAGTAAGGTCAGGCAGAACTGTGGTGTTGTTTTCATTCTGTACCCCTTGGTAATTTGCAATATTTTTCGTCTTACTGGATTCTCTCTCTCAGCATCCAGATTAAATGTCTGCCAGCATTTTTACCTATATATATATATAGGTAAATATATATATAAATGTATAGGTACTTCTTGATGTGCCTTTCTTTAACATTGGGCACTATATACTCTTGAATCCTGTGTTATGAAATCGGATGTGAATGTTGAAACTGGAAAATAGAGTTGAGAAATCTGTAATCAGGGAATGAAATGATAACACTGACAAACAGATAAAGGACAAAAAAAATGTTGTGGTTTCCAAATAACAGAGCGGACGGGAAGACAAAGAAAGTGAAAGAGGTAAACACTTTAATGACTTGGTGAGAAACACATACAAAAACAAGAGATTGGAATGTATTGATGATGAGATTATAGCCTTATTCCCAAGCCCTCCAATAAAAAACTTCATCTAAACAATTTCCTGGCTGTATGCAAATCTCTGTTTACAGGCCTGACCTAATTCTACTGCTGGGTGCATGTTAAGTTCCTATCAAACAAGTAAGAGAAGGCTCTCTGCAACACGATATACACAGAAATGAAAAGGAAACACGATCTGTAAATAGGCGCCACTCTCCAACAGATGATGTGACATCGGTCTGTATATTTTGATTACAGACTAACAGCCCAGGTTTATCATGCATATGTAAACCAGGCAGATATACACCGAAACCAAAGGAAGAGATGGGATACTTGCAAAGGTCTGGAATGACTTTACCAATGACTGTTTTTAGTCAATGTCAGTATACTGCTACATAGACACAACGACAAAGGGAGCATTGTTACTGTGTGCAGGTTGTTCTCATCCTGCACTCGGACCCATGCTGAGGTAAACTTAGGTTGTAAAGCCTGTTTGAATTTATTCTGTTCTCAAGCGTACATAAAGGTTGAGAATATAACTGCTTTTGTTGTTTGTCATTATTTCTTTCTCCCTGCTTTACTGTGGCAACATCAACTCCCTCTTCACCACAACAAAAGGGTACAGTCTTCACAGCACCATCACCATGACGTCACACTAGGCGTTTTCAGGAACCCCACTGCTAACACCTTTCGGACGTCATACCTGGAGGGGGGTTGGCGCCATTTGAAGAAAGGTTTTTGCTCTCTGTAGATATCAGAGAGCTAAAACCTTGAACCATCACGGTGCAGTGAATTCAACTTTTTCCCAGGAGAGCAATATGATCTTAGATTTTGTAGGTGCAAACATGTGCTTCAAACCTTGAGGTCATGGTCTGATACAGCAATTGCATTCACATCATCCACAAAGAGCATGGACGCAGTCCTGAGAACATCGAACTGGACGCTCCCCATCCTTCAATAGCATAAAGATTCTGGCCGTAAAACAAACAATATACAACTTGGCCACTAGGGGTCTCTCAAACATCATAACATTGACAAAAGATCTACTTCGAAGACATTGTGAAGCATATCGGACCATGGAAATTATTATCTGATGGGACTCCGGTGAAAATCTGGTTTGCGAATAAGGTCTGTGGAGATTATCAGTGGTCCAGGTCATAGTATTACCAAGAGAGATAATTAATCTGAAGAAGCCTCTTGGATGAGAGGTGAAACGTCTTCAAGAAACTCAACCAAACCAGTTGACCTGTTTTTTAGCACTTTGATTTACGGACTAGGTAATTAAACAAGTTTTATTCACATTACACAGCAAACGGCAATCAATAATCAACGTATAATCATTTAAGATAATCAGAAAATGGACCACTGTTGCTGTTAATGATGCAATATGATGCAGAAATATAGGGAAATTCCACGCCCCTTATCCCTCTTCTTCACTTGGTTTTTCACTCATCCTCTGGTGCCATTTTCATTTTTTTCTTCTTTTTGCTCTTTCATCCTGTTTTCTTTATCTTTTCTCTCTTCATTCTCCAACTTTACTCCTCCTCGCTCCACTGCACTCCTTCTGCCTCCACTGTCTCCGTGCTTTCCTTTTTCTCTCTCTCTCTCTCTCTCTCGCCCTCCCTCCTCTACTTAAAGCCATCTGGACTAATTGTAACCATGTGTGTGTTTGATGATTACAGTGGTCGCTCTGTCAGACTCTGAGAAACTTCACAACGCAATTCAGCCACAACATTCAAACCAGTTACCAGTTTTAATGTTTTGTTTTGGCTGAATGGCGTGTTTCAGTCTAGATATAGATTGCTGATTGGTATTTAATATTAGAAGACATCCCGGTGCATCACTCGCAACATGCTAGTGAAGACTCCAAGCACAAGAAACACTTTACTTTTCAAATACGAAAATACAGAGAGGAAGCATTTTCAAAATTTCTCCTTCGTGTCATTGTGGTGAATATTTTCATATCATGTGAAGTGACAATACCCTAAACCACAAGGATAAGCGTTTCACAGAAATGGAAATGGAGTGATGAGCCGGGTAAATGGCCCTCTTCCTCTTTTCGTGTGCCATGGGAAAATCATGCCAGGCTTTGTGCTTTGTGCTGCTGCCTTGCTCAATTAGAAAGAATGCTGTTTTTGTCTCGCAAACAAGAGAATTACGCAGATTTGAAATCAAAGAAAGCTGAGGATAAGAGGGAAGAGAAGGAGAAACGGAGGGAGTGTGATGGAGAGGGGGAGCAGTGATCTGGTTTCTTCCATGTAATGACTTGTAAAATGTTGACTTTTCTTCATCAGTTCAAAGTCAAGAGTTGGGATTCTTCAAAAACACACTTACAATTCGGTACTTTCTCTGATTATATGGCTATGATTGTTTCGCAATCTAAGGTTCATGTGAACAGTGTACAGTAGAGTGATGAGCCAAAAGCATAGAGTTGGATTTAGGCTTCAGCTGAGCCAATTTTCAGTATTGTTTAAAAAGCAGAAATATGCCGTAAAACTGTTTAATCCAACACATGGCTTGGCTCTCCTCTGTGATTCTACATATTTACTAAATCTACCAGCACATTGAACTTAATTGACCTCCAGAGCCTCTGGACCTAATTAAAATCTCCTGTGACAGAGAGATGGCTTGAGTAGCAGACTTTTTCCTAAATGTCTTCTTTTGTAATGTAGTATTCTAATGTTTGGTTTATAGGTCTCCACCAGAGGACTGTGGAGCACAGCTGTGGCAGGATGGTCACTCCAGCCGGAAGGTCTCTTGTGACACCTACGGAAAAGGCACAACCATTACTGTTTATGTGGCTAATCCTCTTTACACTCATCATTTCTTTTCAGCTAACTAATCTCTTCTCCTCCTCTGCATTTGCGCCACCACGGTTGTGTGAACAGCTGTGTCATGGCTGAAACTGATCGTGGGAAGGGAAGTTCGGTCTGGGGTAGTAGTGGGAGATAAAACCCCACTGGATGAGCTGTCTGTGAATGCATCGTTACCGAGCAGTTTCTTGATTACATTCCAGCTCTTTACTGTCTGAAGAAAGGATAAGTGCTCTCTGGCATGTAAATGCTCAATCTTCCGACACACATATACCAATAAGTCAGTACATGCCCTCTTCACAATTACACACTAAAGCTGCTTTCATACATGCACTGAATGATGCAGATATTCTGTATTTTCTCCTGAGAGGTGCATGTCTGAACGCAAATGTCAGAGTGAAAGGCTCAAACGCACAACAGACACAAAAATGAAAAGAACTAAAAGAAAATTAACTCCAAGCGAAAAAACGGTAACACAAAACATACAAAACTGCTGTAAACATGATCACGTGATCTCCTGCACCCGGCAGCTGCACCTCTCACCTGAATAATGCGCAGGATTTGATGCTGTTGTGAAAGTGTCCATGCAGGGAATTGTGTTGTGGATGTGTGAAAAGCTAAGTCTGTGTCTAATTCTCTGGATTTTACCCGCAGTTCATGTCTGAAAACGGCCTAACATGCCAACATTTATGGAACTGTAATTGAGACTACTCCTTAGGCTCCATCCCACTTATTGCTACAATTGTTAGCTTTGCTCAGCTAGCCCAACAAATACACAGTTAAAACGATTATCCCAGATTTATCACTTGAATTGAATAGTATTTTTTTTATGACTATGGGTCTTTGATTTTAGACAGAAGTAGGAAAAAAGTGGACATCTTCTATTTAACTTGCCACCAATGGTAGGTTTTTACCTCATCTCTTTGACTCGGTTAAACACTCGACAAACCAATAACTGTTTAATGTGTCAACATGACTCACTTGAAAATTGGGAACTCTTGGAAGGTGAAGTATAATTTGTGATCTACACACATAATAACAATGTGGGGGGGAGGTGTGGCCTAGTGGGTAGAGTGGTCGTTCTCCAACAAGAAGGTTGCCGGTTCATATATGTACTGAACCCCTAAAAAATGGCCCCTCATAAATGTTGAGTGTAATAATGGTTAGTCGCTTTGGACAAGAGCGTCAGCCAAATACATGTTATGTAATGTAATGTAATGTAGCAAGGGGGAGGTGGGGTTAAGGGCCTATACTGCAGCCAGCCACCAGGGAGAAATCGAGATGCTTCAACTTTACGTGACATACAGTCTATCTTGAAAGTAATACATAGAAGGATTATTCATGCAGAGTGGAGCCACTGTTAGAATACTGCTTTACAAGGAAAAATCTATTACTGCTGCTAAACATTCACTGTTTGGACGAGGGATTTACCCAGCAGTTAATTGTCATACAGCTGAGTATGAAAAAAATAATCACATGACGGACAAATGGAAAGGAAAAGCCTCCTAATGTCATCCTTTACTTCATTAAATGTTCACTCCAGTGATTTAATCCTGTTACAATCTGCTATGTTATTAAGGTACTAAAATAAAACATATAACAGTCTTATGTTTTCAGGAGAGGGAGAGTGGTTTAATTTAAGACAAGGGGCTACATTTCTTTTAGCTGTAAAGATATAATTGATAAGTGATTTAACTGTTATTAGCAGTCTATGGTCTTAATCCAAAGCCCCATTATGATATAGAGACATGAATGAATTGATATACTGAACCATAGCCTGTCCTCCATGCACATTTACCAATCAGTATACAACCAGTTCAATTCAGTTCCACTAGGAGGTCTAGATATTCTACACAAGAGATGGAACAGCCATCTGGCTCCATCTAGTGACCTTTTATTTCAATCACATTTATCCTAACAAAAGGTCACGCTCATCTGATCTTGGTTGAGGATGTATACTAAAAATATGATAAGAAAGTGTAAAAAATATTAAATGTGCTCTAGTTTTTCCAGATCTGTCAGGGAAAAAGACACAAATAAGGCCATAGGTTGGAACAGTAACATAAATTCAGCCCACGATCATCTGATCCTAATCAAGTTCACTCTTCCTTCATCAGTGTTTTCAAATAATCGATTGTCGAAAAAAGAATATGCTTCTAAAAGAAGAACTCCTGTAAGATCTGCAGAAGGTGCAGTGAGAAATGATGTTGAAGGAACTAAATGTTGGTATCAGAGTGACCAACAGTCCTTTCTACTGAAAATGGTAAAATAAATTGAATTAACAGATTATGGTCTTATTACAAAATATAATATATTTTTTTCATTAGGGAAATGTATATCAAAATCTATTCCATGCTTTACAACCGTTGCCTTTCATTTGATTGATCAGTTATTAACTATATTTGCAGTATATACAAAATGTTACCCTTGTTACATTAATCACGCTGTATTTTCACTTGTCATAGTTGGATGTTGTACATTCCTTAAGATAGAAACATAGGTCTCCTGGACAATGCCATGAAAAACAGACTATTAATGTTTTCAACGATATATAGTACAAAGGCCTCAAAGAAAAGTAAAACAGAGCTGTATGCCAAGCGCTTCTCTGCTCAGTTGACACTAAACACAGTGCCTTGGTTTAAGAATTAATCTGAAAATAAACCAGAATTTGAAACTAAACTTATTTAATATACTTATATTGCTATAAAATATGAAATTTGGCATTTGTCATTACTGCACTCTCTTCTCCACTTACAATTTAATTTACAAATAGGTGTGTTTTTAATTGTTACTCATCTCATCTGATCTATAATTTAATCCGGTTCTCTGGCCATTCAACAGTCACTTACCTAATACTGGACACATGAAATACCTTCTCCCACTTCACAGTTCCATATCTCTGTATTGAGTCTATTCCAATAACATTGAAGAATAAATGTTCATAAAACAAGGTCTTTCCAAATACAGAATCATTGAGATTGCACCACTGAGCCCAGGTATTTTTATCTGGAGGTCGCTGCTTAAGTAATTTGCATAAAAATGGTTGAACACACAGCTTCATCACCTTTTAATTGTTTGGTAAGTGAAGGAAATATACAGATAAACAAATCATATCTTACATGCATTACCAAACATACATTCAATTACATTTTTGTTTTTCCAACCCGTGCTGGACAGTGGCTGAAACAGCAATATAAACTCTGCAAAAAATAATAAGAATAAGAATAAGCAGTCATGCTTTAAGTCGAAAGAAGATGGAGTTTTGTTATGTGACTTCACTTTAAGAAGTTTGGCAGGCCCCATCAGTTCCAAAATTAGAATGAATGACCTTGAGACCATTCTTAAAATAAAAAAATATTTCTGGTTTAATTTGGCTTCATGTCCCAAAACAACTCATTCCATCATCAGAGCAGCAAGAGATGCTGTTGCAGCGCTAAAGACAGTAAACTGTATATGAATTGAATCTTCCTTACTTGGTGTATTCTGTCTGATTTCACCAGTCTGTTTAGAGTCATTAATCTTGTTGGAATAAATTAGGAAAGTGTTTTTAAGGATTTTGATTAAACTGACATATCGTAATATTTGCAAAGCAACCCTAATGCATTTGCTTATTCCCTATTAGAAATAAATTAGAGCGTCAGTGTCAGGCAAAGACTGGACAGGCCACATTTGGTGTCCCTTAACAAAGCGGTGAGAACTCCAGGCTCCATCCCTCTGCCGCTGATTTGGTGCGCAGTTCTCTAAGCAGGGGAAATTTTTCAGTTTTATCTGTGGTGGTGGAACGTTTCATTTTCATTTCCTTCATGTGCAGCAGAGCACACGTTGAACGTGTCCTTACATGCCTGGTGTGACACCGCGCATGGGCCCAAGGTCAGAATCAGTTCTGGTGTGGCTCCAGTGGAGGTCACTGTTGTGTGTTTATGTGTGAGAGAGCGCAGGATGGATCCGTGTGTGTTTGTGTTTGTGAGGGTGTGTGTCATGTCAGGCCAGTTTCTCTCAGCACTGTCAACTGTGAGAGGATCAGGTGACCTCAGGCTCAACTCTGGTCGATCCAGATGTGTCGGCTGACTACGTGCACGGTTGGAGGACACACCGGCTTCCACTTGAGAGAGCACTGCAGCAACTCCACGCCTCACATGCACACGCGGGGGAGACAGGGAGAGGGTGGGCGGGTCTGACAGAGTAAGGGAGGGGTTTTATGATGAGTAAGAAACGCCCCCTTCTCATACTTACATATTCAATGAGCTCCAGACAGGCAGCCAGGCATCAGGACAGGGGAAACTTGACGGCCACAACACGCAGCCCATTCATTCCCCCCAGCAGCGGGCACGCTCCACGCAGCCTCCAGGACTCCTCCCGCTGCCTGGACGCACACTTGTTAAACTTTCCCCCGCCGCACTTTGCCCGGCGTCGACGCTATGGACCCGCCATGGACGGACACCGGCGCTCCGGTACGGCATGCAAATACGTACTCTGACGTCGGCGATCATGTGGCTTTTGGCGTAGATCCTCCTTGTGATCGCCAATTTTCCCTTTCCTGTCGCCTGTTGTCTGCTCGGCTATTGGGCCGCCGCCGCGCGACTGTGTAGACGCGGAGACTCGGCTCATTTCGTGGGTTTACGGCGGAGGTGGGATTTGTACCCGCAACGCCTCAGCATCGCGCCCAAAAGACAACAACACGGCGGCCAGGTAAGAAATGGGACAAACTGCTGGTGTGTTGTTTGCGTCTCGGCACCCTGCTGAACCCCCCCCCCCCCCCCCCTCCCGCTCTACCAAGTTCTAACTGCGTGTAGTTTGTTTGTTTGCGGCGCTTCGCCCCCTCTGCCCCCGCCTGGCTCGCGAAGCAACCAGCACGGCTCTGCATAAATATTTCAACTTGTCTCGCCGCATGAACTTTGCCTGCCCCCTGACGCCTCCACCTGCACCACCGACGCGATGCGGCCGCCAACTTGTTTACGGGAACGTTTATCGCCGCCGCGTTCAAGTTCCACTTTGAGCCGAGGTGACCGCGTCGGCCGCGAGGAGAGGCGCCGTGTCTCACTTTTCCTCCTCCCCGTGTCGACATAACCAGCAAAACATGGCCGTCCTCTGCCGACATGTTGTTACGTCGATGGCGAGGGAGGGGGGGAGGAGAGAGGGGGTAGGGGGGAGACATTTGGGGAAAGTGTTTTTCTGCGCCCCTCTTGTCACATCGCGGGGCTTTGGCCGCTGGAAACCCCCGCAGCTCGGCCGGCGTGGGTCCGCTCCCACCCCGGTGCTGACGTTACACCGCAACTTTCTCCCGTGCGTCGCTGTTTGTACACTTTGATTTGTGCGTGTCTGTGATGTAGGCGGAACGTTACCCCTGGTGATGCCTCCTCCCCTCCGAGACCCCGCTCACACGCACACACACACACACGCAGGGCTGTAGCACCAGCGTGTGTCATTGCAGCAGCAGCAGCAGTTAAAAAAGTCACACATGGCTTCTTTTTATTCACTATATCAACTTTGGCCGTGGGGCACAGGAAAACATGTCCTCAGTTCACCCTGGGAGATCACATGGAGGGATAGTGGCTGTCTGATCTATGTCAATGTGTTTCATGCTTTCTGTTGTACGAGGCATAAGTTAAAATGTGTGAAGACACTGGACTGAGGCATGGACATAACCGTGTACAGCATCAAACATGTCACACGTTGTAACAAGAGGGGCAAACCTCCGCCAAGACCCCACTGACCCCTCGCTAAATTATCTTGTATCAGGATCCACACTGAATCCTACACACTCATAAATATCATTCGCTTAAACAGGCCAGATTCCCCACCCCCCCCCCAACACACACACACACACACCCCTTATCAAAATCTGTGATATCTGTGAAGATTTGGGTTCATCCAGGTCGTGGTATCTTCCGAACAAGATCCATGAATTATTCTTCAATTATTCACTGGAAACATTGAAAAAAACCACATTTAATGTTAAAGATAGTGATAATAACATCCTGGACCCACCGGTTGATCCGGATCCGCACCTAAATAGAATGGGTTCTGTCATTCCAACAAATTTTGTGATAATTCACTGGTAGTTATTGCATAACAAGAAACTAAACTGTTTATTACCCCAGTGCCAAAGATGTCATCTCTATCCACATGCAATTGTGCCAAACCCCAGGTTGGTATTGATGCTATTATAAGGGATATTGGGTCTCGGCCATGGAACGAAAACACATTGCACTCAGGTTAAATATTGTAAGAGCGGGCTATGACCATGTTACTGTAGTTGTGATAAAACAGGTTTTCTCCTGTTCACTAGGGAACAGTTTCAGATCTCTGACAGGTGTACACACTCACTCCCTATAGGTGGGCACATTAATTGAAAAGCATTCAGTGCCTGTTATGGATACTGCCGACTCTATATCTGTAGAAATGTCTTGTTCATCAGAGGATATTCTCCCGACACTGCGGTGATCTATTATGTTGTATTCATAAAAGCTCTCTGATCAACAGTTCCACCCTCTACGTTAAAAAGAAGAAAAGATGCAAGTGTCTTTCGATCCCAGAGCAGTTAACCCTCCTGTCACACCAGTTACTAGCAATTCCTCTGGGACAGAAGTTGGCTTCGCTCACTAAGCCACGCACTCATGCTCTCTCCACGTGAAGAGAAACATGGCTCGCTTTTTGTTCTTCACATGGTTTCCTTGTTTGATCTGCCATATCAGAGATAATGTTATGTAATTTGGAATGACAGGCGGCTCATTTTTATTGGGGGCTGAATAATCAAAGGGTTTCTGTTGATAAAAGTAAACCATCTTGTTTCAAATCGTACACAGACCGTGGTCTGCTCTATGGGGTAGTCAAGCGTTTTGCAGCATACATTATATGCTAATATATGCTATTATTGTTAAAGTTAATGTATCAAATAACCCAAATAGTGAAACAAGACATCTGTTTTGAAATAATGATGTCCAGTGTACTGGACAAATTTAAAACAGCTAAAATTCCTATTGTTGTGTGGTTTCAGATTTGAAGACTACAGTCAATTATTTTGACTGATGCTGCATTAATGTACATTTAAAATTACACTTGATTCGTGAAATAAATTATTTATATATAATATAATTAGATGTATTACATTACTATTATATATATTTTAATTATATATATATATATATCTTATATTTTTTATATATATTAGGTCAATATCCTACCACATGGGCCACAACATTGATGGTTGTTTCATTATAACACATCGAAGGGGGAAATGATTGGTCTTACTTCCCGAAAGGTGTCTATCCTGACTGAATTGTCTTCTTTCCAAGTCTTGCTCAGCCATGTAGTGGTTGTCAACGTACTGTGACCTCTTAGGGTGTCACAGGCGAAACATCCAGCTGTGAGGTGATCTGCTTTATTCTTTTCTCGAGGCAATTGTTTGTTCACAGTAGTCAGAAAGTGGATAATGAACAAGACTCGGTCTGTCACATTCATTTAAATCGAATATCACAGAGCCTCAAGAGTTGGTGTAAAAGTATAAGCCAAGAGTTGCATGAACACACAAATCTCTCCGTTTAGAAGGATTTCCTTGGATAGCTTGTGCACAAGCAATTGTAAACCAATGCCAAATGTGTTTTCCGATCAAGCTGCATATGACTTCAAAAGCAGTGTTTAATGTCCAAGACCATAATATACAGTGTAGCAGAGAAGAGAGTGCAGGATAATCAAATACAATTTATATAAATGACGTGTGAGATCAGATTGTTGAGTCATCGTGCTGCCAGATGTTACACATGTTAGACATGCGAGGGCTTTTGAAATAGTCTGACAGTGTTTATGGCAGGTAACTAGAGCTAATCTGGGGCAGACGAGTGACAGGAAAACACATTGACTGAGAAGTTATGTTTATTTTGGATAAATGAAGGTGGACAGTTGGCAGTTAGTATATGGGATGTGTGTGTTGCTGACGTTATAGCTGTTCACTGTGAATGTTTGAGAGAAGTGCCCATTAGTATTTTTCAGAGTGGGGAGGTTGCTGCTTGATCAGAGGGAGACTATAAACAATAGTGGAAAAGCTGTGGCCTATCCCTATAAAATAATGTAATTTTAGACAAATTATATTGTATATATTAGGAATTATATGAGAAAAAAAATCATATCTGTGTGTATCTAACACTGATCAATAGCTATATACAGTGAACAAACGTCCCTTTTCCACTGGTCAAAAAACCCACTAAAATCTGACTATTTTTTCCAGTGGGAATAGAAACAATTGGCATTCATTCCCAGGTCAAATGACGCTGCAGCAGAAAGTGGTAAACACAAAGATGAACTTGCTAATTTTTTATCTCTTCGTCTAGTCTAAGCGATGACGCTGCACATTTCCTTGCGCAGGCTTAACAACGTGCATGAGCGTTGTAGCGTAATATGAATCTGCACATATTTAAACAAATTTGTTGGCAAAATAAAAACCAACATCTAAATAAATTTGAATCAAACAACATTTATCCAGACTGAAGTGGGCTAGGGAGGTTAAAATAACATGTTGATATTATTGATTGACTCTATAGGAGTAAATTGCAGTGTCCCGTACACCAGAGTTCCTGTTTTATTATTTTGATCTTTGGTCATGCTTTGCTTACATAAATATTGTAACCTGCGTGTGAGACAAACATTTGTAGGAGCGGACTTGCAGTGTGTTTTAGCATGTTTTAGTCTCTTGCATTAATCAGGAACATCCAGACTTTTGTGATTGAACAGCACATGTCCACATCTAGTCCAGGGCGATATAATGGCTGTCCCTTCTCCTGGTGAAACAGTGCAATGAGTCATCACGGGTTGGAGGACGGATGCTGTTGTCATCAAGGCCCCTTGTGCTGAGTTCGACTCTGTGACGACATCACTGACCCTTTAAGCTGTGCTTTGTTGCAGGGTTTTTCGATTCAGGTGCCTTTTCTCCGCTGTACCTCCTCCGCCAGTTCCTCTGACATGTTGTTAGGTGACTAAGGCAACCACAGAGATGAGCTCATCACCTGTAGGTGGGGCTGAGAGGGAGAGCGTGATGGAGGGAAAGGGACAATTATAGCAGCAGAGCAGAGGAGATGCTTAGGGACAGACGGAGAGGGAGCATGAAAACTCTATCAGAAGATGTGTGATGTCTGAGTCAGACAGAGGAAGAGATAACTGAGTGATAAGAAAAGACAGAAAGTCCAAGGTCCCACATACGCCTTAACCTGTAAAGTAAAAGTGTCATATTGTGTCAGTTTTTAAATGTCAGCACTTTGTTGGATTCCTGAAAATCTTCCACCACAGCTCTAGTCGTATCCAAAGCAGTAACATGTACAGGTAACTCACACAAAGGGTGACATTCTTCTAGGGTGTAGTCGTTTTAATCACCTGCTTCAGCAATGTTCCTGATATAATGTCACTATTTCTCACCCATGGAAACCAGAGAATGACAAAGTATAGAAGCAGCCCACCAGTTAGAATATCTGAGTGGTGTGAATCAGAAACAAGTGACAGCTGAACAGTGACAAATTGAAAGAGAAGTCTGTGTATATGTGATGGAGAAAGAGCAGCTACAGTACATTTCATAATCTGTATTTTTGGAAACTTCAGTCAGTTCTTCATTGCTGCATTGATTATTATTTATGTCTCTATGAGTTTATAGCAATTTATACAGCAGTGTGATTCTGCGTGTGTAAGCACGTATTAAACTACTCTGTGCACATCATCCACCAGCCAAGGGGCTTTTTTCTTGTAGCCACTGTGGTCTGTTACTACTTGAAACTACTTCTGCAGTTACACATTAAATCTCATGTTGAAATTCTGAACCTCTGCACGCAGCTGTCAAAAAAATATATCAGCTTTATACCCATCCACACAATTTGGTATCTTTACGTCACGTGGAGCAATCATGCCTGCATGTGGTTAGAGTCGCTCCCCTATTCACGTCCCAGTGTGTCCTCCAAATTTCAAGTTTGGAAAAAAAGAAAGAGGGGTAATAGAGAGAGAGAGAGAGAGAGCGCATATTAAAAGGCCTTCTGCACTGCACCACGTCAGCCAGTGGTAGAGCTTAGACTCGCCCCACTTGTCTGAGTTACACCAATGGGGAGAGGCCGGAGACTATTCACAAGCCACACCCACTGCAGAAAGCAGAGATTGGCAGGTGGGAAATCTGGCCCCACGGAAGTACATGGAATACTTGCAGTGACTCTATGAAACGAACGCCAAACTCTCTGGGTGGTCGCATTTGGATTCAACAACGGAGAGCTTTCTGTTCTTCTGGTTACACAAATATAAAGGACAGACTGCGCAGAAATATACATATTTCTCCTCAAAATATACATTATCATAAAGTGATACAATTTGTAGTGATTCAAATCTGATAACAGTTGGACAGAGGTTTTGCAGCACCTCTCCACTGTTCTTTGTCATTGTTGACCTAATTTGCAAGCTGCCTGTTCTTTGCTGTATACAATGCAACAATTTTAACCAAGAACTCTCTTCAAACATTTTATCCTGCCCGCGAAAAACCCCTCCCATTTTGCTCGGTTGTAAGAGCTCTTAAGTACAAGGTTTCTGTGGGAGAGTAATGTGCTGTTATCAGAGTGACTGTCTGTTTGTGTGCAAGGCCATGCGGCAGAGTGAAAGAGAAGAGCATAAAGCAAATAGGACGACAAAACCAAGTTAATGGGTGGGGGGGTCTTCCTTACAAAGCCACATAAAATGTAGTTTACCACTGCACTACTCCATTTGCTGTGATAAAAGGCCGCCCCCACCCCATCTGCTTTTCATTGACACACGGAGCCCTCTGGAATCAAGTCAAGACTCTCTGACGTGTGGGCTTTCGTCATTGGGGTCGCTCTGCGAGTGCGGAGGGGTTGCAGCAACAAGCCGAGTCTATGAAGGCAGAGATGTTCCATGATGATTTGGCCGTTGGATGGATGTCAGTTCCTGATGGTCAACAGGCAAAACAGTCAGAGCCTGTCATGGTTGGTAAAATAGCTGTATTTTACCCAATTTCCTGGGTACACTGCCAACTTATAAATATTCAGAAAGGTATTAAAAATATGGTGGTTTCGTAAGTTTGTTAAATGTGCTCTTAGTTACAAACACAGGTAAATGTCACTCTCCTTTTATGCCCTGATCGATTTCACAAGCTAGTTTCAGTCATGGGTTTTTGAAGACCACAGCAGGAGATGTGGGTCAGACGCCTTCACAACAACAGGAAAATGTCCAGAACGTTCAGGAAAGAGGTGGCGTCTGGCTGGAGCATGCAGGAGGCAGGACATGGCGTATGTTTGTGGAAAGAAGAGTTTTTGTTTACAGAACATTGAAACTGGTGTCTGCTCTTAACTTCAATAGCTCTCAAACCATATTGTCTTCAAAATTGACATTTTAGTCCATGTCCTCTACATGTAGACTCTTTTTTTCACCCTGAGATATTTTTGAGGGTTTGTTTTTTTGAAGTTAGAAACGTCATCAACACACCCATTTGCTCACGGTGACTTTACAGAACTTTTTTCCTGCTCATCAGATATTTTATAGGAGGATCACAGGAAAGGTTCCTGAAAATGTCGAGCGGTTCATTTTCAGACATCAGTGGGGGTCTGAAGAAGCTTTAGAGCAAACACAACTCTTTGTTAGACATTCTGCTTCTTTCCTCTGAACCTGTCATTCAGATCTAATTATACTGTCAAACATTTGTCACCATGTGCAGTATTAGGTGTGGGGTGTGCACCTTACTGTCGTGCAGACAAAGTAAAGTCCTTGCAGTCGTGACACTGATTGACCTCTGTGTTTCTGCTCCTGGATTCAAGCACACTCTCACAAGCGCTTTCTGTCGGATACAGTGTTACCATAGTAACACAACCATCAGCCGCAGAGTGGGTGACACTTGGGTATTTTTATAGCTTGCCCTTTGTGTGTATGACGGTGTGCCTGTATGTTTTCAGTAAGGAGGCAGGTCTGGCAGTGTGTGTTCAGTGTGTGTTCAGTGTGTGAACAACGTTAAATGGAAGACGGTTCCTCCATCTAATGTATTCACAACATTAGTAGATTGAACAAGGGATCAGCATTGATCTGTATTTTTCTGGGACATCTATATAAAAGTTTGACAACTTGTCACAAAAACTGATGGCTGTGTGATAATACGAAAGCCCTCCTGAGTCCCTGCAACGTAAAGTATAAAAATATACCATAGAGAGGAAGTGCTGATCTAAAAAACAGTGGATGTGTGTATACAAATTTACAGTAGCTCAAACTTCCTGATGTGAACAGCCACTAATACTTTCTCCATATTAGTGGATGTCCAAGTGATTTCCTGATAAGTTTTGTCGACAATACTTGTTTAATGCTGTAGATGAAACGTATTGTTCATGGCCCCGTCGCTCCATCCCCCGATGCTAATGCGCAGACTCTGGTTCCAAATGTGTGTAACCGGGAAGTGGAGATGCATCCTCAATCTCTGTATACAGGCCAGACAAGATGTTGTACATGCTGATCTTTATAGGAGATGGTCTGTAAATGTTATTACCTTTGGAAAGAGCCAGTCTAGCTTCTTACCCATCTACACTCATTCCAGCGCAGCAAAAGTACTGCTCCTCTGTTGCTATGCAGAACACACCGAGCCCTCAGACACAGTGCAGCACTGGAGGAGCAGCGTGATGAGATTTAAATTAAGTCTGCAACGGTCCGAAATTCTGCTTCTCCCACCCCTGCTGGGACTCGTTGTGTTAATGGTGGAGGTGCCTCTTCTCTCTCTCTCTCTCTCTCTCTCTCTCTCTCTCTCTCTCTCTCTCTCTCTCTCTCTCTCTCTCTCTCTCTCTCTCTCTCTCTCTCTCTCTCTCTCTCTCTCTCTCTCTCTCTCTCTCTCTCTCTCTCTCTCTCTCTCTCTCTCTCTCTCTCTCTCTCTCTCTCTCTCTCTCTCTCTCTCTCTCTCTCTCTCTCTCTCTCTCTCTCTCTCTCTCTCTCTCACTCTCACACACTTTCCTCCTCACTGCAGTGGCTGACTTATGGAACAAGTAACCAGGAGGGAAAACACACTCAAAACAAGAGGAGATTGAGAAACAAACCCCTTACAGTAATGCCAACAGTACAGTTTGTGTGCTCCCTCCGTGCAATGTGTTTGTGAAATACAGTGTGTGATGGAGGTTGAAAGTTTTAGTTTATGTAAGAGCAGTGTCCTGGCACTGCTACAGTCTGTGTTGCTGCAGTTGGTTGTATCTATGCTGCTCTCTTGTTTTTGCCTTGTTATTGTAGAGCCCTGGTGTAACCGACTGGTTTGTACTTCATGCAAGGCTTCGAGTGCAGGAGCCGCAGACGTTGCCATTCATATGCCTTTGTTTGCGATGACTGCATGCCTGAAAACTCTGGCGCTCGGTTGACTGCTTCTCTACAGTACATTCATTTCTCCAGCCTTCTTCTTTCTTCAGCTACAACAATGACCCCTACCCGAATCTGCCAGCTCCTGAGCTTAATCTCTATTCAAGCTGTCAAGGAGACTCGAGTGCATCTGATCAGTCTGGCTCCAGTTTATAATTTAATGTTTACTCATTAATGTATTTATTTCATTTAAAAAATAGAGTTATGACCTTTTACCTTCACTTATCAGCAGGTATGGCAGCTGAGGAGAAAGTTAATTTCATCATTATACACTCCAATCATGTGCATAAAGTTAAGTTATAAGTTAATTTATAAGTTAAAAAAGATATCTGCATTAGAAGCACTCTTCATTCCAGGTTTTGATTCTGAGCCCCCCCCCCCCCACACACTATATTTATTACATTAATGACATCAGTATCTGTGTCCGCCTCCAGTCTGACCTGCTCTCGCTCTTTGTTTTAATATTTCGCCAAATAAAAAATATATTTTTAAGCTATTAGGCTGCAGCTATATGTTTTTATTTATTTAAAAATAGGATACTTCTTATTTCATACATTTCCCACAAATATGGGGAGGGCTCAAATAGCCCTTCAAAGTTCTGTGTTTAATTTATTTCAAAGTAGGCCGACATTGCCTGTGTATTTTGTTTGTTTGTTATTTTGTTGCTTGTCTGTTTGAGTAGTAGGTAGCAAAGAAGTAGTAGGCTTACCTTCTATTGGTAACCTAACTGTTACGGTTCATTGTTTCTGAAATAAGAGGCCTGACTGCTATGTTCATAGCAAACCTGAAAAAAATAAAATATTAGGCCATGGTTTTACTGCACTTTATAATTTTATTTTGTACCGCCCTGTTAAATATATTATATGCTTTTCTATTGTAGCACTATGCTTCTGCTGTATTAGATCATCTGTCTGTCTTCATAATAGACAGGCTTGGTGTTACTGAGGGTTTGTATTGATTTCCCCCTGTGCTCTCTTCAGTATGTATGCCAGTGTGTAGCCTAAACTGATTAATGTAAGAGCTGATGAATGTATATGTTGCCTGGCAGCATTAAATGTAGCTCCTTTAGAAATATTGATCCCCTGATATAATGCTCCAATCAGACAGACATCCAGACAACAGGCGACTTTAACTAACAGGTGGAGGCTGACTGTATGACCCAGCCTACAAAATCAGCCAAGTTTGAATCCACAATTAAATAGCATTTTTTGCTTTATACAGCGTCTTTCAAAAGCAGACATAACCAAGTACTGCAGACAGCGGCCGGAAACATTAGTCTGGGTGCATTTCTGTCTGCAAGTTGTTTACAGCCAAACAATCTAACTGCTCAACTAGTTCCCTGAAGGACACCCAGTGATTACTTGTAATCCATGAGACTGGAGTCTATTAGCGAGGCTATGATGAAGGTATTATTATAAGTTATATTGATAAAGTTTGAACAACTGTGGAATAGAGTAAAACATTGCCATGGTTATTAATTACAGAGTGGACTGGTTCTCTTTTCCATGATGGCATTCTGTGCTCCCAAACATCCAGCCAAGGCAGCAGGAGAGCCGCCCCTCCCTCCTCTGAAAATGATGGAGTGAGGAGAAGGAGGCTGTTGGTGCCAGTGTATCCTCAGTGTTCAGCACTTCATACAAGCATTTTTCTTTGTTTGAGGCAGTCAGTGCACTTGAGATAAACTTGACTGCTACAACTTAAACTGCAGAGCTGTTTCTGTTCGTTTTGTGTTACATATTCGCCTCTGCCTTTAAACATGAACTCGAAGAATGCAGAAATTCAGTCTGGACATTTTTCCCTTTTCATATAATGCAGCACACTGCCGTCAGCACATTGACGTCAGCCCTTATTGCCAAGAGCTCTTGAATCTGTCTTTCCAAGTTTACATATTTTATACGTATGGCTCCTCTTTCCAATCTGAGATATTTTACATTAGCTGACGCTTTTGTCCAAAGCGACTTACATTTTTAGTACACTCAACATTTATGAGGGGCAATTTAGGGGTTCAGTATCTTGCCAAGGACACTTGGGCATGCAGATGGGAAAGAGTGGGATTCGAACCAGCAACCTTCTTGTTGCAGAGCACCCGCTCTATCCCCTAGGCCATGCTCTCCCCGATATTTGTATTCTTACAGTTTCACATCTGTTCACACTTGTTAGATCCGCTGTGAATTGTCCATTCATTTACCGGCTGTTTGATCGTGGGAAAAGTATGAGGAAGTTTCCAATGCAACTGACTCAGACATTTGAACTCTCAGGTACAGCCCCTCTAGATTTATATAATTTCAGGAAAATGTCCCGATTTCAGTCGATGTCTGAAATTCGAAATGTATGGTGAATATCTTTTTTGTAAATGCAGTTAGTCTAATGTGATCCTCATCTGAGGAACCAGCAGCAGCTTTTAAGCCACACCAACATTATTTATAAGTTCTTTAGCAGTCGTGTTGGCTGCTTACTAATATGGATGTTGCATAAATAAAATTGCTCATCCACCCTCTACTTTTGTGGGCTCAGCACACACAGTAGGCGGTTAAGGTCCAGCTACAGCTCGGTTCTGTTCATAGTCGGTTCCTCATCCAGCGATCGCCCATCAGCACATCCAAAAGTGTCCAGCCTGTGTCAGAACAAATTCCGCAGATGATGTAAAGTGACATGGCAGATGCATCTCCAATTGCTTCCTGCTTTGTCTTGGCTACATTGCTGGATTTTGGACAAGGGCAAACTTTGAGGGACAAAGCAATAGTTAGTGGAAGAATGAGTATGTACACTGCTGTGTTTACATCAAGTGTCCTCTCAGAAGCACCTTATCTGTGTAGCACTCAAAACAGGGTTAGTAGGATAATCAGGCAGCATGTAAACTTGACTTTTAGCAGGGGAATCTTTTGTGGCCACCTCTGACCAGCTGAGATTTTGCTGGAAGTGTAGCCTTTTCTTCTCCTCCCAACTGTTCCTTGACCTTCCCCAAACTTCTGTCAATGAGAGAAGCTGAAGAAAGCTCAAAAAATGCTCCACAACACTCCTCATCCTGCAGGATGGGGGGGTTTCCAGGCTTTCAAAACGCACACTCAGTCTGTAGGCATTTTCTGCAAGATTTCTGTTTACCCAAGTATTTCAGTTGTCTCTGTCTGTTAACACAACCACACACAGTACTGCATGCAGTCGGGGGGGGTCACCCCTATCTCTGTCGGTGACACGGATAGTAACGACTTGACTATACTCTACGTCCGCGGTTGCCATAGCGACACCATGGTAATGAGTCTGCATTCTAATGATGCCTCAGTGGGTTGTTTGAGGAGTTGAGATATCTCGGGACAATGAGTTGGCTGGCGAATGACAGCCGTCAAGCCTTGAAGGGTACAGTGCCATGTGATTAATGCGTAGCTGTTGGATACGGCCATATTAAATATGTGACACTTAAAGGGATTACAAAGCACAGTCCTAATGTGCTAAGCTGAAAGAAGCCTCACAAAGTCATACTCACATATTTACTGCTGCCCCTCCCTGTGTAATAGACTTAAATATGATCAGACTGTTAAACAGAATCTTTGTTGAAGTTAAACCTGTTTCTTTTTGCCACTATTTACTCTTAAGCACCACATTTTGAATTAGCACAGCACACATGAGATTCTAGGAGGACTTTTCCCCGTCCTCTGTGTTAACTTGGTTTTATGGAAGCTCATTATGTCCTGATAGAAGAGCACCACTGCTGCATCAACTCATTAGATTTTTACCCATGTGGATATGGATATGAAGCTTCAGCGTGAGGCCTCAGGAATATCAATAGACTTTTTCAGTCAGATAATGCTTCTCTCTCTCTCTCTCTCTCTCTCTCTCTCTCTCTCTCTCTCTCTCTCTCTCTCTCTCTCTCTCTCTCTCTCTCTCTCTCTCTCTCTCTCTTTCACTCTCCTCGCATTACAATATTACCACGGCTAAGTTTCTCCTGCTCACTCTCACTCTGCTTTTATTTTTTCTTTCTATTTGGATGTTGTTTCTTCAGTCCAAATAAAGTCGCTTGTAGCTTTTTAAATTGTGTGTCTGAAGCTGCTTGTCTGATTTCTCACCCTGTTCACACTCTGCTGTGTAATTTGATCTGTGATTGGTCAATATTTCTCGGGAGGACTAGTCGTACTGACAGCCGACAACCGTCGTCTTGCATATCGGCTAATGTCAAATCACTGTCATAAACGTTTTTCAAGCTGCATTAATAGATGTCAAAGTCTGTGACTTAAAAAGTTCATCCGAGTCGTGATTGTTGACCGTCGTGGCAAGAGACGTGGCAATGCCCGACCATCCCTTAGCAGGGCCTGGCTTGGCCCTGTTAGGACACACAGTTGTGCACTGACACTCTCCAGCATCCAAACAATTGCAGTCTGGGATTAAACCACACTGAGTATGGTTTTTGTAAGACCTGCCAGCAGTATTCTATGTTTATGACTTAAAGTGAGGGATAAAGAGTTATATTATTGAGCAATAAAGAACATTAAAAAACTATTTCATGTTCTCATTTGAAAAACTGGAACCAGGGTGATTTTGACTTTCATACATTTCTTTTATAATAGTTGAAATTATGCTATTTAATAGTTTGGTCAACGAATCATTTCAGCTCTAAATTGCATCAACAGTAACTAATACAGCAGGGGTCAGCAACATTAGGCATGCGTGCAACTATTGGCAGGCAGCGCCATAACCATTGGATCACATGCAATATCTTATTAAAGAAATGTTCAAAGGTTTTGCCATCACGCAGCCTGTATTATATAGCTTGATTGATGTTAACACCTTCCAGCCACTAGGTGCCAGTAATGCAGCACAGGCTGGATGCCAATCGCCATTAAACAATAATAATAATAAGAAATCATCAAGGGTGCACTATGTTGTGTGCCAAACGTCCAGTGTTAGGGCCACTTTGACACAAAGCACAAATGAAGTTTCAAAGATCAGGCAGACAAGGGAGAATCAATCAAAGTGGAGTGTCCAGGTATGAGAAGCCAGTTAAGTCTTTGCCACTGCCAGAAACCATGCGACTGAAGCAAGCATTCGCAAATCTGAATGAGTGTGGTTGGTGGGGTTAATGACAAACTTATTATTGCAATCATAATGAGATAAACATGTTTCCTTAGAATGTGGTTATATATACTGTATATATATATATATATATATATATATATATATATATATATAGCCAATATGGATGAAAAGAAGTCTGTTGGAAATATGTGGTTCAATAATAAAACTTAATATAAATAAAATGTTGATTATGGCACACTAAGATACATAAATGTTCCCATTGGCACTCATTGTCAAAAAGGTTGCAGACCCCTGTAATATTATATGTTGTTCCTCTCTTCCTCTTCCTATCTGCCACATCCTTGATGATTCTGTGGCTGACTTCTATTTGTTTCTATCGCACACACACCGAAATACAAACACTAAGATTTGTCTGAGTTGTGTAAGTTATGGACTTAACACGGTGCACAAAGCTGTTTATTGGATTTATTGCTGTGAGGGAAACCCCACAGTTTCTCATCCATGTCTTCTCCAGAACACTGTGCAGTTATTTCAGCACCAGTGTCCACCCAACCACCTGTTGACCGTCTGCTTCTGTCCACTGTTTGTTTGATTGTTTGCCTCTTCTGACCTTTTCTCCTTTTGAGACATTTTTGCCAGCTGTAGTCTCTACCTCCTTTGGGTGGCTGTTCACTACAGCTCCACATGGGACGCTGCTGAGAATAAATAACCCAACATGTTGCCTTACTTAAAATCCTCTTACCAGCCTGTTTGGTGCCCCCTATATAAAGGCTTTTGAAAAACAATAGTAGCTTAATGTTTTTTGTACAGAATGTTATAGGGACGGGAATCTGCAGGGACCTCCCGATACAATCGCGATATTTAGGTGGTGATGCGATATTTATTGCGATTCTGAAAGTATTGCGATTCGATATTACGATTTTTTTTTTTTTTAAATACTGGACCATGGAATTCAGTTGAATCATACCTTCAAATACAACACAGTCAAATTCACTTACAGCTTTACAAGTTTCATTTCAAATATTAACATTTACTTAATGACTGCAGCCAATAGAGAAAATAAATAAAAATGTGCCCTATTATTGTATAGTCCCTGTCAACTGCACACAAACTGATTAAGAAATTAAGAAACGATGCCACCTAGCCTACTTTTAAAAAATAAATAAAAGGTAAATTAAATAGAATGAATTAAAGTTTACTTAAAATATAAACTTTGAAATAAACAAAAAGTAGGCAATGCTTGTTGTTTGCATGTAGGCTAAACAAAGCTAGTGCTTGGATCTGTTTAGATACTTGTGCAAAAACAAGAGCTGGTCAACATGCACTGGGGTGAGGTTGGTCCTCCCCCGTATAAAACAAATAAATATGTTTTTAAAAAAAAATACAAGCAATTTGCTTTGTCTTTATTTCTGTGACTTGCATTGATAATTTCAGGTGAGATGTGGTTACACTGATTAAATAGTAACGGTAAAAATTAGCTCTTGGAACTGGAATCAGTGTGATACAAAATGACAGAAACCACCTTTGAGAAAGCTGTATTTGATATATTTTCAGTGTGGTCTGTGATCTCTGCACCCTAACCCTAACCCTCTGTCTCTTGCACGACACTTCCCCGTCTCACCTGAATAATGTGGAGGATTTGTTGCTGTTGTGAACACGTCATGTGCATGTGCGGGTGAAATCTGTATTACATTTTTTAGGACTCTATCTGAAGGTCATATCTGAAAATGGCTATAATGTTCATCATTACAAAGTTGCTTTAAACAAAATAAAATAAAAATGTCTCTCTAATGTTTATAATGGTCTGTCTCTCTTCTCTTCTCTCTAATGCAGGTAACATCCTGTCATGTATTTCCTGGAAGTTGGAGAGCACTGTAGCTGACACTGTCAGCGAGCTCAGCCTCCACTGCCATAAAACAGTTCCATCTCCACCAGACCTTCACATTTCACTGCACTCCTCTCTCTCCGGCCACTTATCGCACCCCAGGGGAAGATTTGTCCTCAGGCTCCTCTGTCCCATCCCACAAACTGTCCTGAGCTTGCTGCCTGTATCTCTGGCCTCTTACGCCTGACTATACGTCCACAGCTGCATATCCACATCCTTGGCACCTCAGCCATATTCTCCATCACAACATCCCTGGCCACGCACAAGCACCAGTGTGGGGCTGCCGTCCAAAAGGACAAACCCAGTATCTACCGTCAACATGTCCAGTCGACGGAAAGCTTCCACTCCCTGTATGATTCGACCAGAGCAGACCATGGTGGAGTTGGATGATGAGGCAGATGAATCACACAATATGGAGGTAAACCTTTAGTATGTCTGACATCAGCATATGATTTGAATATTTGTATACTCTGACTTCATTGAGGAATTAAATAGGTTTTTGTTTTGCTGCTTTTTTCTGAGGATTTCGGTCATGTACTAATCTCAGTATTTGCTTTTATAATTAAGGACATTATCCAACTACTAGTTGGTTAATTTGTAGGTTAATTTGTAGACTTATTTGAAAAAGTTATCTGAAATATTATCCATCTGAAAGCTGAAATTCCTCTCTCACAGATAGCGACAGAGAACCATAGTGAGGATGGGCCTATGGAGGCAGATCTTTCGACAGGAGCAGCCATGGACCTGGATTTATCAGAAAAGGCCTCTGACCTCCCGTCTCCTCCTGACAAACCTGCCATTGAGCCACCAGACCTTTCTAAGCCCCAACGAAGGCAGCAGGGGGGATATGAGTGCAAATACTGCCCCTTCTCCACGCAGAACCTGAGCACTTTTAAAGAACATGTGGACGCCAACCATCCTAACGTCATCCTAAACCCCCTGTATCTGTGTGCCGTCTGCAACTTCAACACAAAAAAGTTTGACACCCTGACGGAGCACAATGAAAGGTGTCACCCTGGGGAGAGCAACTTCAAATTCAAGCGTATAAAAATGAACAACCAGACAATCTTAGAACAGACGATAGAGGGGTGCAGTAACAACGCAGTCATTTACAACATGTCAAGCGCCAATTCTGGCAAAGGGGACGAACTCTGCACTTTGCCACAAAGCAGACCCGCCGCAGTCAAACTTGGTAAACCAAAAATGTTGTCGGATAATAAACGGACAGAGTTGGGTAAACTGATGCCAGATCTGGCCAAGAAACCAATCACAGCGGTTAATGTCAACGGGACGGTCATCATCCCTGAATCAACGCTCCTTAAAGCAGACGGCCTTTCTCACATCATGCCTTCCCTCCAGCGGCCAATAAACTATACCCAGGTAAGAATTCTTCTCTTATTCCTGTACAGTTAAAGGAAGTGTGTCTCTTTTTATTCCCCAGGAAACTGAACCACTCTCACCACTCTCACTGTTTGTACACTTACTCTAAAGCTACATCTATCCGGATGCTCTTTCCGAACAAAATACCTCGGAACAGTACTTGAAGAGATCAGTTTCTAGGTGTGTGAAGAGAGTTTCCCTGGCTGACTCTTTTGTTTCAGGTGCCGAAGATCGCAGTGCCCCTCAACACAACCAAATACAACCCGTCACTGGACGACAACCTGACGCTCATCTCGTCCTTCAACAAGTTCCCCTACCCGACGCAGAATGAGCTCTCGTGGCTCACTGCAGCCTCCAAACATCCCGAGGAGCAAATTAAAGTGTGGTTCACCACACAGAGGCTCAAACAGGGCATCAGCTGGTCGCCTGAGGAGGTACGGGGTGTCAGGTTGACTCTGTTTTTAATTCTCAATTCTCAGTGAAATTCATTTTTTTTTTTTTACTTTATTTCTAGCAAGTATAGAGAATAATTATTCTTTGCTGCAGTATTTCATGGGCTCAGATAATGTGATAATGTAAAATAATACATACAAATCTGATTAGTTTGCTAATTACGCTACAATTTTGTCCAACATACGCAGCAATAAGTATAAGAAGTCCTCTCCATCTGTTACAGGTGGAAGAAGCCAGGAAGAAAATGTTCAATGGTACAATCTCCTCTATGACTCAAACCTTCACCGTGGTGACTCCTCAGCTCAGCTCCCACTCATCCACCAACATGTCTGCAGCCTCCAAATTCATGCACCCAGCAGCCTCTGTCCTGCAGTCCCTCCCCTGTCATCTGCTGGGACAGACCAGCCTGGTGCTGACGCCTGTAGTCAACGGCTCCACGGTCACCTGTGCACCGCTGGCACTCACCGTGGCAAACCAGGTAGAAAACACTGGGCAGACTCAGACAGACTCACCGAGGTGGCAGAAATACACACATTCTTTACTCCAGTAGAATTACAGATACTTGTGTTAAATGTATAAGTACTGAATCACCCTCCTCACTCAAGTAAAAGTGTAAAGTATAGGCTCAGAAATGTCCTGAGTATAAAAGTAAAAAGTTCCCCACTGAAGGTCAAAGCAAACTGAGTCACAGTAATATAGTTCAAATACAATTTCACTTAAACCACTCTTACATTAAATAAAAAAACATCAATCTAAAAATAGTTAAAGCAAGAGAAGGCTGATGAGCATGAAACATTGTCCAGGAGGAAATGTGAACAGTGTATTGAATGAAATATCCTTCAATTCAATAAGTGCAGGGATGGGACATGTTTTGTTGCTCTGCTCCGTCGTCGTTCTCAGTGGTGACGGCTAATTCTTCACTTTGTCCCATGTTGTTTCTCCTTGTCACAAATATGCGCCTACATATGTGCCTCTTCTGTGTGGTCCTGTTTCCTCTCGATACGTTTCTTATGCCCTCTTAGGTATGTTGTGGGAGATGTGTCCCATTAGATAAACAACACGGAAACATATCTTTGTTACTGTTTTATTGTACATTTAGGTTCAAATCGATCTTGATGTTGAGAAGGCAGGGCTCAGATAGAAAGTACAGATATTTGTGTTTGAAATGTAGACAGTAAGTAAAAAGTTAGCAGAGATACCTGAAAAATGTATTGAGTTGCATTAACTTTCCACCTCTGCGCACACAGTAACACAAACAGTTAATATGTCTTGCAGCAACCCTTCTTAAACTTTAATTGATATGTCCTCCATGTTTTTGACAGGTGGCACAGTCACTCAAACGACCCCTGACCTCTGCCGTGATCGCCACCGAGAGTAAACGCCCCTCCATCATTCAAACCCTCCCGGCGCCCAAGCTGGTTTCCCCCAAAGTGCTAAATTTTACAGTTGACACCAATAAAACTGGCGAGCAGCTCTCAGTACTGAGGTCCAGCTACACACACTGTCCTTTCCCTGAGGAAGATGAGGTAAGAATAAGTGAGTCAAATGGCTTCATCTTTTGAGCCATGCCTTTATAAGTTGAGATTTTTGTGGCTGCTTTAATTGCCTTATTTATACTGCCGCTCTTTTTAAGCATAAAAACTGTCACAGATAAACACCCGTATTCATTGTTTTATCCCATGTTACATCTTGTCGTGCGATTAGATCTACAGGCTGATAGAGACCACCGGGTTGTCCAGAGGAGAGATAAAGAAGTGGTTCAGTGAACAGAGGCTCCTTAATCTCAAAGGTACGAGGTGTGAACAGTGCCAAACATTTCAAATGATGAAATACACTGTAGTTAATCGTATAAACAAAAGTTTTAACCACCAAATCATAACAAACTGTTTTTGAGCCCTGTTTAATTCCCACGCTGTTTGTCACTTTTCAAAGGTGTTCCTCCACCACCAGTGCTGGTGAAAACAGAGGTGACACCAGCAGTGAAAGATGGCCCAGTAAAGAAAGCGGTTCCCAGCCACTTTCCCCTGCTGGAGAGGGTGAAGGGAAAGACATCAGAGCAGCTGAAGGCGCTGGAGGAGAGTTTCCAGAGGAGCAGCTCTCCAACTGAGGCAGAGCTCGGTACAACTCACACATCATCCGCTAACAAGCTCACGCCTCAGGATTGTTACTTCCTCCTTATTTTGGTTTACAACTTAGAGGAGCTCTAGGAAGAATTGATTAAATCGCTTTCGGAGAAAATGTGAGAACACAGCACGAGAAGCGGTGTTAACGATGTTTCCAACACGTGACAGAGGCCGAACTTGAAGAATACAAATATTAATCAGGATGATGACAACGAGATTTAAGAGCTTTCAGCGATACGAGCCTATGTCAGCGTCAATGGGCTTCAAGCAAAAACATTGTGCGTTATTTATACCCCCCCCCCCACACCTGACTGTTCCAGTAATTTTCCTGTTGTATTGAACGTGTCTGTACATTGTCCTGCTGCGTCCTCCACATGTGTAGCTCGTTTTGAGGACATTTTGTGGCATTCATGTCTGAGAACAGCTTTAGAGAGGAGTGCTGTACATGACTGAACTGTAGCTCAAGAAAATACAGATACACATTGAGTCAGTTATAATATAATAAGTATCACTGTCATTTTTGTAAGTTGATATGATGGTTGCCTTAGGGGATATTTCAGATATTTCAGAGTTCTGTCGTGTATTTGATCAAATAATTGATAGACATTAATGTAACTCTTGGGAAGAAAACAATCCGCCTCATCAAAGGGCATTATTCAGTGTGCAGCCTGTGTATCGGTGCATTCAAGCAAATGTTATTCTGCTAACTTGTTTGCCTGTGCTCTCAGCCCAAGTGCAAAATTCAGATGCTTGATGTGAACACATTGTATTTTCCTTTGCCTCCAAAAACACATATCAGCCCTCCTGGAGTTCAGGAGCTAATGAGGCAGAAAATCTGCTTCTCAGATATCTTATTAGGATCAGTTACTGTTGTGTAGTTTCCCAACAAAAAGGATGATAGAACATTTAAGCAACTTACTAAACCTTTGTCCCTGAATAAGGATGAATGAGGTTATTCAGTAGCCTCACTTTTTAACTATTTAAATAAATTCTGTACTTTTTCGTTACTATTTATAGTTGCTCACAGCATGTGACTTTATTTTATTTTACCCTAACGGAGCTGTAGGCTCGTCTCTGGTGGATTCATGCATGACAGGAACAGCAGAAATGTCTTCAATGGACACATTTCTAAGTTCCCCTGGGGAGAGAGTACATTTCCAGGTTTCTAAAAAAGCTTCCACATCTAATCTACTGTTTCTCCCCCTGCTGCAGACCAGCTGGCCCAGGACACCAGATTGTCCAAGACGGAGGTGGACTGCTGGTTCTCGGAGCGCAGGGCACTGAGGGACAACATGGAGAAGACTATCCTCACCATGGCCTCAAAAAACACGGAGGACCGACAAGAGCGGCCCGTAACTCTGCTGAACGGGGCCTCTCATCGAGAGCAGGACGGGAAACCCCTCAGCTCCTCCCCTCAGCCACCTGTCCTCTCCTCCTCGTCCTCGTCCTCGTCCTCCTCACCTCCAGTGCTGGCAGCCACCTCACCTCAACCTCCAACCCTCTCCTCCTCTGCATCTCCTCCCATCCTCACCTCATCCTCCTCTTCTTCCCCCCATCCTCCCATCCTGTCAGCCTCCACAAGCCCAGCTCCCATCAGCAGCCGCTGCCTCACCCTGCTCAGACAGGTAAGAGGAGCTGTATTGGAGCACACCAGGAGTCAGAGCGATGATTGGAGCTTTAATGGTATACAGATGAGCACTCTTCTAATTGCAGGGATGCAGCTAATGGTATCAACAGATTAATGAGATGAGACTTTAAAGAGATTAGTTGATGAGGTGGCACCTTGTTGATATCATCTGAAGGGGGATGTGTCAAAGTTAATGATTCATTTTGAGAAGGTATTTTACATGTAGTTGACATTAAGAGGGTTGATTGACACTACATGAGGAAATTGGCTGATACCGGAATATTAAAAGTGAAATATGATGTAAAGTGACATATAGGTCCGATCGGGTTCAGTATAGAGAGGATATTAGAGAAGTGTCATGTCTAGAAAACAGTTGGAACCCAAAGGATTACAAAACCTTAACAGTATGTGCATGAGACGTCTCTTTAACAGTCTCTATGTTTCATACCCAGAAACATAGAGACTCCGTTTGGAGACTGGTATTAACATCTGTCTCGAGTGCAGATGTGAACGCACCCTAATGTCTTTGGTCCATCCTGTCATCTGATCACAAAAACCACAGTCAGAGGTCCGGGGCCCACGACGCCGCATTCTTTTCACTGTGGGAGGGAATGTACAGATTTTCAATGGTGATCCATTCGTTTCAGCTACTAAAAATAAAAGTCCAACAATAGCTAATGTATTTCTAGCCTCATATCACCGTACATTGAACATAAAGATAGAGGATTTCAAAGATATTCTCTATTGAATTGGGAATGAAGGCAGCTATGATGTGCAGTCCCTGTGGTGGGCTCGATGTCTTACTGTTAGAGGGCATTTCAAGGAACTGTCTCAGCATCGTCACATCACAGAAAGGAATTATTAAAGAAAACTGTTGTTCTTACAGTGGACATTTCTTTTAATTTGTTCTCACAGACGTTCTGTCGGACCCAGTGGCCATCTCCTGAGGAGTACAGTCAGCTGGAAGTCCAAACAAGCCTGGGACGCACCGACATTGTCCGCTGGTTCAAGGACCACCGCTTGGTCCTGAAGAACGGGGAAAGTCTGGACTGGATGGAAAGTTCCCAAAACCCTAACGTAGCCGAGCAGCCGGAAGAAGGCCAAGAACAGAGCAAGGGCCTTTCCTTGGAAGTCAAAGATGTACCTGGTGAGTTTTTGAAGTGTGCATGTGTTTTCACTACTGGGATAGCCAGTGCCCGGAGGCAGTGTGTGTATGAGTTGTCCGGAGGAACTGATCGAAATTTGGTGGTCAAACCCAACACATTTTGGTCCTTTGAACCAAACCTCTCAGGAACACCTTGAGGAGTATCTCCAATGAATGAATGAATAAATAAATGAATGCTGATGCTGCACTGGTAGGTGGTGGCAGACAACCGCAGGGCAGTTTTTCTAGTTTTTCCTCTTAATATGTTTTGCAAATTGTCAGGTTCCCTTGTTTGACTTTGTGCTCTCTGTTTTTGTACAGACGCTGGTGCAGTGGAGGAGGCTGGTGAGAAGGCAGCAGCTACAGAGCCCCCCAAGCTGCCAGAACACGACGAGGTAGAGAGGCTGACTGACAGACTAGCCCACGGTGTGACAGACCTGAGCCAGACCACACCGGACCAGACTAGCTCTGGCACTGCTGATAAAGAGAGGTGGGTGGAGACATGAAAAGATAAATGTCCTTCCTAGTTTATTTGATTGTGTCCGATTCATTTTGTACAGACAAATAAATACCAGATCAATGTGGATCCTGGAATAATCAATTGGTGATTGTTCCATGAACTACATTTTCATGAATGTGTGTATGGGACAATCTAGTGCCAAACATAAATAAATCTTTTTCAGATGTTGTTCTACTTCCCATAAGGCGTCTCTTTGTGTTTTAAACTTTGTCTGTTGTCTTGTTAGTTCGGTAAAGGTGACTGTGGCAGTGGGGGAGGAGACTGACGGAGGAGTGGAAAGACAGAGGCTCTCAACAGACTCCGATGTTCTGACCTTAGAGCAACCAGAGAGAGTCACTGGTTGATGGTGGGTTCAAATGGTGTAAGGAAAAAAACATGCAACATATTTTACTATAAACACAGAGGGATCAAGAAATTAGATGCAGTGTTTCCCATCAATTACCTAGACTGTGTCCAGCAGTAATATTCTAATTAGTCCTGCCACTGTTTCATGATGAAACACTCAGACGTCTGACTTGGTGTGACCAGCACTGTGCCCACGCAGACCTTGTAGTTGCATCTGCAGCTGTGGCATCGATGCAGTTCCTGCTCCCATGTGGGAACTGACCTGTCACTGCTTAGTGTGTGTACCTGTCACTCAAAAGAAGATCATATTGATAACAAGGGGCAACACCTTCAGTTCTATCAGTATTAATTTTCAGATGTTTTCTGGCCACCAAGGGAACATCGGTAGAAAAATATCTTGTGTGTATCTTCCAAAGTTTGGTATCTGGTCGCAGCTGGATGTGTCTTAGACCGCTGTGGCCCCAAACAGAAATAAGTGTCCACACAGAATGGATTGATGGAGGATGGTGGCTCACATAAATAGAAACAGAAATGTTGAGCTGTTCCATTGAGATGCCACAGCTGCTGCCTCCGGCTACACAGGAAGTTATTAGTGTGTAATTATGTGTGACTGGTCCTTCAGAGAGATGGCATGCTGGGACGGCAGGATGATACTTGGTCCACTCTGTCATTAGCATCACACATGTGGACAAGCACACGCATAAGCACGCTGGCTGTCACAGGGAGGCGAAGGAGAGGGAGAACATGAACAATTTCTAGTCTGTTTAAAAACATAAAATCAGTCGGTTCAATTCTTGTTTTTATGTTTTTTCTTGTTCATTCAAGCAAATACTTAAAATGCTTATCTCGGGAACAGTATTACAAATTGATATCTGTTCATGTTCCAGGTGAGTCGCTGACCACCATTGGATGATGACCAAACGTGGAACCGGTGATGCCGCTGTCTGCATGCGATGTCATCACAAAGCTCCGGGGACGTCGGAGGTCTGCCGCTGGAAGCACTGATGTGAGGTGCAGACGCTAAGAGGAGTGCCAAAGCTGGACTTGATGCATTGTTCTTACAACTACAACACTTAAAAGAAAAAATAAACGAAACGAACAGAAGCAGCCTTGTAAATATTTTTCTGTATTACAAAGAAAAAGGTTTGTACAGTTTTATTGCGAGGGCGAGTTTTGTTACATTTTTAAACAAGTCTGACTGGTGCCCTGGAAATTCTCTTTTGTTCTCGTACAATGATCAGAGCGTATGATAATCTCTGTCAATCAGTCCTATTTTCTTGGGAATCAAACTTGCGCACGACTCTTTATGAGCAGTCTTTGATGGCACTTACATATCCCTGCTGTAGTGATAGATATTCTCATGGCCACTTCATTTCACACTGTAGGGTTTCATTTTTTTCCAGCAGCGTCACCTCGACTCATCCTTGTAGAATAAGGTGAAGGTGGGAATAACTCGCGTGTGCTCGAGGGGATGTGTGGAGGAGTAACAGTGTTTTGAGAGATGTGAACATGGCAACAGCCGAGAGGCCAGAGGATGAACACAAGCCGCCACATGGGCAGACAGCTGAGGGTCGAGTGAATGGATGAACGCATTGTGCATCATACTATTGGTATAGCATTTCCTTACCAGCTGGTGCAGTACGTGAGGCATGCTGAGGTCACCGCACAGAATGTTTCCTTTTTTTAGAAATAGAATTGATACAAAATATCATTTTGGAGAGTGTGTCTGTAGGATCGCACCACGCTGCCTTTTCAGCTGTCATACCGATGACGTTTCCTAAAGTTCAGCCTGGTGATGATTTCACCTTGTTTTTTTTAAATTTAAATATTCTCCAATGAACTTGGCAAGAACATTTTGGTGACAGTGTTTGACGCATGATGAACTAGTCGAAGCTCCTTTTCTTCGAACGCGGTCAGAAACCATCTGATCTGTGACCCCACCTCTCCTCTTCTCTCCAGGCTTCCTGGCTGTAGGTATGTCTGTGTTTTCCAAGTAGCAGCGCAGGACTCGCGGCTGATTCCAGTTCATGACAAACATGATGGAGGCTCTTGAACTTCTCACATTGATGAAATGATAAAAAACGGTGCTGATTTGATTTGGAAAAATTGGTCAATATCTCAGCAAAGCCATCATCAACTGCTCTTGCATGTGCTTCAACAGCTTTCTTTTGAAACAAAAAACATATTTTGAGAAATGATTTTTAAAGGGACCTCATTTTTTTTGGGTCAAATCTGTGCGATATCTGTGCAAGTGGGAAAAGGTTAAGTTGAGCTCCTTTTGAATAGTGAGACCAGCAGTTGAATGGCTGTTTGCTGGCTGAATGTCTGCTGCTGCTGCTTTAGTTTTATGCTCCGACACGTTTCTGGGATAATGTACATTTGGTGGGCTTGTATGAAAACCTTTGCATTTTTATTTTCTAAGCCTGCTGTAACTCAATAAACACACAACTGACTGTACAATTCCCCTCTGTCTTCCAGTGTTAATGATATGAATGAGAAACATGAACCAGGGTTGGAGGGTGACTGACTGAGTTTGCTTGTTTACTTGAAAAACATTTTTCAAAGTTCTATCATAATTTGAAAGTTTGAGGTTGACAGAATTTCCTGAAATCTTTGAAGTGACATTTGTTTGAGCACATGTTTCATTAAATACACGTAAGCAGCTGCAGTTACTCCATCTTTCCACTTGTCCAGGACTTTAGGTCGACCATGGGAAACGTGTTTGTGTTACACACTGGACACATTGTGGTCTGTCATTGGAGCCGATACGCAAAAAAACCTTCCTGCTATTATACATCCACTGGTTAAAGAAGTTAGTGTTGTATATGCAAACCTCCAAGAACTTTAAGCCCGAGCAACACAGCGTCCAGTTATCAGTTATTTTTATCTGCACTTGAAATGCAATTACAAATTCATATCTCACTAGAATAGCACTCAGAGCGCCAAACTTTGTCAAGGCCCAACAGTTACCAAATTTGTAATGTTTCTTCCTTGACCCATAATACATTCTTCCAAGTTTCATTGTAATCCGTTGAGTAGTTGTTGTGTAATCTTGCTCATAAACCAATCAACAAACAAGACGGGTGAAATCATTACCTTTACATCTCTGCATTAGCAGAAAAAATTACTAGTGTTAATGAACTGGAAACACGTCTGAACTTTTTTTTTTTAGACTTGTCAGAGCCAAATCTTTTTCACTGTATTTTCTGAAATTCATAGAACAAAAATCACAAAAATAATTAGTTGATCATGAAAATAAACTTTAGTATCAGCCAAAGCTTTACCACACAGGCACATGATCAGCTGAAATCCCTCCCCTCACTCCTGATTTTGGAGAAATATTTTAGCTCAGAGCTGGAAGAGGGGAAAGTAAGATATTCATACACTCAGACTCAATTGCCTTTTCAATGAACTGTTATATTTACAAAAAAAAGCAAACTCCCATTTTCACCTCATTTTGGTTCAGATCATCACATCTTAAGACAGAAGAAAGGTCAGTTCTGTGCCACAGGGGGCTCCACAAACATTTTACACCCATGTACATTCCGACCTGGAGACAGTGCTCATCTCTGACGCTTTATGTTCTGTGGAGGGACGACAGGGAGCGCGGCCCCTGTGCGTTGGTAATTACACTGTAATCTGATATGGCAACACAGAGAGAGACGGAGGACAGGAACACATGAATCAAAATCAGCAGCGTGCTTGTGTGCAGCTGCAGCATCTCACCTCGGCAGTGCAGTGGCAGTGTGTGGAGAAGAGGTGAAGGAGGGATGAAAGAAAGAAAGGCAGAAGGAAAAAGGGGAGGGGAGATCAAGAATCATCAAATTACAAAAACAAACTATTTATTCATGTTCTCTTCTATCTGCTTCACTTGGACTCGACAGCAGAAGTGTATTATTGGATTTCATGGTGAACTGAGCCTTCAGCCAGAGTCCGAGTCCTGCTACGTGCTGCTCTTTCAGTTGAAATGCACGCTTCTTCAAATTCCATCTCGTCATATCCTTTAAAACTAAACATGAAGTTGAATTAATTCACAGAGATGTTTGTTCATTCCCTCAAACAGAGAAGAATGTGAAGAAGCAGACATTTTAACTTCAATCATCAGCTGCACGGCTGTTTGTTGTTGGTAGCAAAGGAGGAGGAAGGTGAAGCCATCTCCTCTGGCCTCCTCTCAGTCGTCCCCCAGGCGGAAGCCTTCGCCCCAGTTGTAACGTCCTCCCCGACCTCCTGCCGCCGGCTCCTGGGCAACTGGTCTCCTGCTGGGGGGGGCTCCAAAGCCTGACACCCCTCCCCTTCTGTTGGGGAAAAAGCGATACCTGGAAGGAGGAGAGAGATGTGCACAGGGATGAGATGAAATGTGATTTTCAAACAATAAAACAACAAAACATTTGACATTAAAACAGTTGAAAATGAGGTAAAAAATATAATTTTATGAAAAGAATTGGATGGAATTATGGCTATTCTTGACAGGCCATACACGTCCGGATTAGTCAATCGGAGGGTCGATTGTTAAAACTAAATCGACAGGAGGCTAAAACTTCAAAATAAACCACAGGATGAAAAAAAAAAAGAACTCACAAGAACTGTGGTGTGGTGAGGAAGGAGCGTCCACCCAGGTCTATGGGGTATTTGAACATGAGGAAGAAGTAGAGGTGACCCACCAGGTTCCCAGTCAGTTCATTCACAAAACTGTGGAGTAACAGGAAAGTTGTGCAGATTTTTCTCAGTTACAATGTGCTGGTGTCAAATGTACACATACAGTTATAATACTTAAAACATATAAATGCTCATTTTCAGGTTATTTTCTACTAAAGCAGTTGGCGTGTTGTCAATTCAGCAGGCAGTAGTAAGAGAAAATGTATGAACTAGTTAATTTTGTCAATTTCATTGCCACTGCAATATCATCATTTTATCACTACTAGTACTCGACATGCTAGAATACGTCCTCATCTTTTAAAAATGATATGGTCAGCAGAAAGACAGCAAGAAATCCTCCTGGATGCTTTCACTTCTTTTTCTTCTTCTATTCTTGTTTCGTGCCGTCTCTGTTTCCTACCAGTCAAAAAGTAGGAAAATATGCAACTAAGTGTTTTCACACTGCAGTTTCATCTGGACTGAGACCAACTCTTTTTAGTCTGTTCAGACTACACTTGGTCTGTGGTCTGAAGAACCTCTCGCAATCTTTACTTTGGTTCGGACTTAACTGAACATTCTGAAGGTCCGGACCAAACAAGTTAGGTGAGAAGGAGCCCTTATAGTGCAGTGTGTTCAAATTGAAACCATTCAAATGTGACTTTGATCCTACTTATCAAAAATAATTACTTACGAGCCTCCAATGATGAAGTTAAAGGCCAAGATGACCCACGGTAGATAATGTGCCTGAGACAGACATAAAGCATTTCATTAGAACTATCTGCATGTTGAATGATAAAAACTCTTCAAATTCACATCATATATGACCCTACCAAACTTAAATAAGACAAGATACAAAAAGTACCATTTGGAATGTACATGACGTACCTTGAAGCGTGTTCCGAACCAGAAGGAGACGATGGTGTCTTTATTGAACTGAGCCCAGACGTACAACACGGACATGATCAGTGGGATCATGAGTAGCTGAAACACAAGCAGCCAAAGGAAAGCATCAGAAACACAGCTGTGTAAAAACTATAAATACATTTAACCTCAACCTATTGTTACCGTACTGAAGTCTGTTCATCATAAAGCCAGAAGCACAACAGTGTCACAGTGAAAAACAAATGGAAAAACATCTATTTGCAGAAAATGTATATATTATTGGATCGTCTAAATTCGAAGAAGAAAAATCTGGCACATTTTTGGAACTGATATCCATGAGTATTTACAAGTTGGTGCAGCTTGATTGAATTTAAGGAGACTGTTGGCTTTTGGCGTTTATATACATATATATATTGACAGTGGCTATGATTTCATGTTTTGATAAAAATACAGAGAAAACAAGAGGAGTCTCACCCGCATGTTCATCAGCATCCCAGTTATCTACACACACACAGAGTCAAGGACAGCAACTTTGTGGCTGAGTACAATCACAGCTGGAGCCTTAAGATTACAGCAGCTGGGGCTGGAAGGTTGCCAGTTTAAATCCCCCACTTCTTCAGCCTCTTCGCCCTGTGAGCAAGACATCTGACCTTGACAAATTAGTCCCCTCCTAACCCTCCCACACCTTCCACACCTCACACACGTAGTCTTTTCCTTTTTTCACCCATGTCCACAATTAGCCAGAGGTGAGAAAAAACAAACTTTTGGGAAAACTGAGGTTTGCCTCAAGTCAAGAATTGTCAAAAGTGCCAAAGCTGAACTCACGAAAAAAAAGTGTACTGCACTGCTGGTACTGCATGTGACCTAGATTAGGTTTCTCTGCTCTGCAGGGGTAGACTGACACTGGGCCACTGGCACAGAGCCTCCCTGACATGGCACAGTGCTGCAGGGAGGCAGGGAGGGAGGGAGGGAGAGGTACAGAAAAGACAGACGAACGAGGGATGCAGAGGAGAAAGGAAGCAGCACAGTGTGGTAGAGGGGAAACAGGCTAACAGGGATTTAACCTTAGCTGTTGAAGGACTAATTTACTGTAGGTAGATTATTTGTCATTGGAACTGGAGGTTGCTGGTATTCAGTGATGCCGCTCAGAAGGATACAACGATGCAGATCCAGTTGAAGAGGAGCATGAAGATATAGTCTGCAGGTCTGCCATCAAATCCTCCTGCAAAACCACACCAAGAACAGATCAGCGTGACGGGAAGAGTATTAAATGTGACTGTGTGTGTTCAAAGAAAAACATTAGCAATCTCACCCGTCTCTAGCCGAGTGGAGTAGTGGTAGAGGAAATACAGGTTGACCATGTACAGGAAGCCGGTGTTAGGGGTAACCGGGAAATACAAAGTGGCTGTCACTGGCCTCCAGAGCTGAAACAAACAGAAGAGACGTTCATCTGACAGAAATGTAGTAAGATCTTAACATGGCTGTGTGCATTTGCGCAGATCCAGCCTCGGGTCTCTATTGAGTTACAAAGAAAAACGTCGACGCTCTCAAACAGTGGCATCTGACAGCTGGCGTTCCTCTGCAGAGCCGCCACAGCACAACTGGATTCAAAGGGTTTGTTTGATGGTGACAGAAGTCGGATCAGTGTGGCATTCAAGAGGTGATGAAAGGATGAAGCATTTTCTGTGATAAATCAGTGATTCTCAAGGGAATTTTATAAAACAGTTAAAACTGAAGTGGTGTGTGTAGCAATAAACAATAGTACAAGAAAATGATGATGATGAATAAAGATTTTTTTCGTGGATTCATTAGGGTAGAAAAAAAACCCCATCTGAATCAATTTTGGTGCGTGATGACATTTAATGAAGCAAAAGTGCCAAATGTGCCGTCTGCACATTTAATGATTTATGATGGGGGGGGTCGTTGGCTGGGATCTTTCTGTGTGGAGTTTCTCTCTGTGACTGACTGAATAGATGTGAGTGGGAATGGTTGTTTGTCTCTGTGGGCAACCTGTCCAGGGTGTACCCCGGCTTTCGCCTAATGGGATTGGCTCCAACCCCCTCTGCAACCCTCAAAATACTGACTGTTTTTTATCATCTATTAAAGCTTGTATAGTGTCCACTGACAAAACTAAACAGTAAGGTCTTGATCTAAGTGTTGGGGGCATATGGGGGCAGCTGTGGCTCAGGAGTTAGACTGGGCCTTCCACTCACCAGAAGGTTGGCGGTTAGCTCCCAGTCTACCTCAATCCCCATGCCAAAGTGTCCTTGGGCAAGATACTGAAGCCCAAAACGACTCTGTTGGCTGTGCTGGCAGTGTACGAGAAATGTATGGTAGAGAAAGTGCTGCACATAGATGCACTGAATGTGGACTGTACTGTAAAGCACTTGGTCATCAAGACTATAAAAGTGCTGTATAAAAAACACACAATCTTACCATAATACACAGTATACAGTATATATATTGCATGGAAATAATGACATTACTATGCAATATACATGCAACAAACAGCTTGCTCTTTGCTGCTCAGATACACTCTGATGGAGGAAGTATTTGAGTAAACAGTTTGTACATAAACATATTTAAATGTCATCAAACTAGATGAATATTAACAGTTAAATGTAGTTCAAGTTTGAATATTATTAGAAATAGTTACCAGTAATTCTGCTATTTTGCTCTAAAGTAGTACATGTGAGTTGATGTTGTTGGCTTTAAAATGTGAAAAAATCCAAAACTGCCTAACTCAATCATATACAGCCTGAGCTAAAACATATCTTTTCCTATCACATGTTGATTTAGTGTCTTTATTAAGTGTTGAAGAGCTGAAGGTGTCACTTGATCTGCAGAACAGTTGCCATGAAATGCATGTCCATAGACCTGACCTTTATACAAGCGGGTCAAACGTCTAAAAGAAGCAAATCTGTTTATCGATCTCTAGAAATCATTTTTGGCAGTTGTGTACTTGACTAAATGCTAAGATTTGCTTTTCTCAGACTAGATGAGTGTTTAATGTATGAAATGATCAATTAAGAGCAAAACCCAAAATATTAGTTGGGAAAAGGGTTTGATCACAGGGTGTCTGTAAAGTGACCTGGGACGGGGTGGGGGATGCATTATTTGGCTAAGCTGATTTTGGATCTGCTGAGGTTTGTCCATATAACTATGTTATGAACTTTTTCTTCTACTGAGTCTAATAAATCCTTGATGACTCTGAAAATGCACGAACAATAGCCATCGGATCATTTATTTGATGTGTGTGTGTGTGTGTCTGTGTGTGTGTGTGTGTGTGTGTGTGTGTGTGTGTGTGTGTGTGTGTGTGTGTGTGTGTTTGTGTGGTACATTGCAATGCAGCCTCTTCTGTTTTCTTAGTCAATGAGCTGTACCTGATAACTGACGTATCATAATTCTCACACATGCCACTGGTCTGCTTTATGTTTCCTTAACTATTACTTGAAGGCTACATAGCCATTGTTGTTTTTTGTATGTTCAAATACTTTCATTAAAGAGTGTGTGATGAAGTCTATTGTTTGTTTTTTTCGCTGTGGTATCAAATTGGGTATCGGTCCTATTTTGACCTGAGTGGAGTTTTTCAGGACTCGTATTTCAATCCTGCCTGCTAACATGTTTTAACATCACAAGTCTTAAACAACATAACAAAAAAAAAAGTTTATCAACAAATCAATGTAGCTCAAGTATCAAAGATATCATCAAACACATATGTATACACGGATTATTGTTAAGGAGCATTAATGTTACGTGGGGGTTAAGCTAACAAACTGCTTAATATCCTAATGGGTTGTACAATAAAATAGAAGTACTCAAGTAAACTACACATACTTCAATGTGATCAGCACTTGGTTACTCTTCACTACTGCAAGTAACCAGGCTCCAGGGTTCATTTTGGGATTTCCACGAAAAAAATTCACGTCCTGCTGAGCTAACATTGTTAAACCTCTCAGTGAGTAATGGAGGGTAAGGTCGTTTAATAATGAGTCTGTGAGTAACTTCTTTAATTAAAGCTGCTCGTGTGAATTACAACATGTCTGCTCGGTTCTCTGGTGAATCAACCATCGTGTTATATTTACACATTCATCTCGCTGTTGCTAAATTAAGTAGCATTTTGACAGCAACCGGAAGTGCTTACCTACTACGTCTCAGCCTGTGATTGGCTGTCACACACCTCGGGGCCTGCTCAGTGAGCCCCGTTAGCCAACTGCTAACTAAGCTAGCTCATCTAACACACAAGCAGCGAGTTCACGCCGACAGACCAACACAGCAGAGAGCAGAACAACAACAACGTACATGGAACTTGCTGAAGACGTACTCCGGCACCAGCACCAGGTGTCTGAAGTCCACCAGCCCCAGCTTCCCGATGAGGGGCACAGCGATGGAAGCAGCGAACCAGGACCTGGTGATGAACGGGATGCTTTTGAACCAGTCCCCGAGGTCTGACATCTTCCCAACGGGTTACTGCCGACCTCTAACCCCGAAACAAGCGCCCCCTCTCCGTCAATGAATCAGTGTCCTCCCCCAAATCACACTACGAGCCAGGCTGCCAGATATATCACTACCGCTCCACTGCTAACTTTACATGACGTGGCTAATCACAGGCAGCTAGCTGTACACATGGGGAAGCTTCTGGAGGACAGGCATACATATCCGCAGCAGCTTTTCAAAGTAAAAAACCCTTAGGTCATAAATATAACAGCTTCCGCACAACAAAGACCGATCGATGCAAAACAGATAAAACCCAGAAAGCAGAGGGTAAGGGAACAAGATATAATTATTTGGTTTACTCAGAGTACAGAGACCTCTGTTACTTTGTTTGTTATAACTCACAGGATAATAATAGGACTTATTAACATAAGTTGACAGTGGGAATTCAATTAATCAATTTAACAAACTTTATTTGTATTGTACCTTTCATACAGGTTAGTGTTTCACAATTGATTGATTAGTCAAGAATAACACAGAACAAAAAAAATGCTGACAATGAACTACCATAAAAAAGATTTTAAAAGCTGTTATAATAATAAAACTATTTTTTACAAATTATAATTAATATAATTAATATAAATCTCTAAAATGGAATTTAAATATTATATTAATAGAGATAGATCTGAATAGAAATTTGAAGCCAGGCCAGAGAGTTTTAATAGTTGGTTGAAAGATGTCAACACTTCGGGCTGCTCTCAGGTCCTCAGGTAGAGAGTTTCGGGCTTCAAGCATAAAAGCTGAAAGCTGCCTCACCAAAAGTTTTTGGGAAAAAGCTACAGACTCATAACAGAGCACCTGAGGAGCCGTCCTGGTTCATACACTCAGGATGTGTGAGATATCTGCTGGTTCGAGACCATGAAGTGCTTAAAAACCAGTGACAGCATCTTAAAATCAGCACAGGAACAGACAGGCTGCCAATGTGAGGTCATGAGTTCAGGAGTGATGTAACCTCAGTGTTCATCAATTTTCCTCTGTCACTCAGCGAGAGAAAATTATCTTATTATTCTCATTATCTTTGCTATAAATGCTCACAACCACTGTCTTCCTGCTTCATTTTTGCCAAGTTCTGGGCTTTGAGACTGGTTCATATCACGCTCTTATTTTGAAAGAAAAACGCCAGCACCGGATGTGTGTTCAGGATGTAACACCAGTATCAATTGCCAATGTTTTGCACTATACCAGCACTTCCTGTGAAATTTGCACCAGATCGCACTTGACCATCCAGAGACAGCCAGCAGCAGAAAGGGGCGTGACTAACACGACAAAAGCCCAGCTTCCTGCTGCAGCCACCTGAGGGTTTGAAATACAGCTGCATCCATCAGACAGAAAGGAGTGACTGTAAATACAATTATATCATAAGTTATCATCCACTTTCATGAAACCTCCCTTTTGAATAAAGAGATGTGAAGTTATCATTAAACAAATTCAAAAGCTTAACGACACAAGATCATTCAAAAATAATGAGGATCTGATTCTTTTTTACAACTATCCCAGCGGTTCTGATTCATTAGTTTGTTCCTATTTCAATATTTTCTTTTTTACACCACAACTCATTTTGTTATCATCTTAGAGAGTATGTCAATAGTTTTTTTTATTTCATTGTGGTTGTAAGAGTAAATCTAAAATATTGTTGCATGTGCCTGACCATGCTCTGATCCCTAATGACAAGCAAAGACTCAAGGGCCAAACTCTCTAGAGTCCTTCATGGTACGTAATACGGAGATCTGACTAGTTTTGAGGTTTGGCTTTATAGTAGTTATTATCACTCATAATTTATTTATTGTTACATCAAGAGTACTGTTGAGAACCTGATAACCATTTCAAAGCAAATCAAGTAGTCTATTGTCCCATGGGGAAATATTTCTTTAACCAAAGTGCTACAGCAGCTGCAGAACAGTACATTGTGTAACAAACAACAAAAAACAGCTCACAAGGAGTTATCATGTAAGGATTTCATGGGGACCTATAATAACGCATATATCTCCCTATATTGAGATCCTAAGCACAGGCAATTTGGTTCCGTCAGTTTCTCATGTGACCAATGCTACGAACACACATCTTCTTTCATTAAGATCTGTGGTGGTTTTCCCTAAAGTCTGATGATTTGACAAGGAATCGCCGTTTGGGGAACTAGATTCTGGTTAATTTAAAAATTCTGTTTTGTTCCTAACGCTGATATTTTCTTATTGTGTTCAGTCCAATCTAGATTGTGAAGATTGATAGAATCTTTATTAAATCTGAAACATATACATTGCACTTCCAAGACGAAGAAAATAAATGTAAATCAAATCTCAACTCTTATGTGGTTCAGATCACATTTGTTGTGTCTCATGATTGCATGGCTTAAGTAATCAGATAACTGTTGTTGGGCTGTAGCAGGTACAGTTTTGATCATCGGAGAAACTGTCTTGCCCCTTGTGGTTGAAAAATGCTGCAGAGTTGGACTTGAGAGTTTGATAAACCACTAGAGAGCGACCACGATTCACTGAGCTTTGAGATGAGTTCCAGCTCAGGGTGGGTGTCCTTCTCCTCCTCAGTGTGAGCTGCTCCTCCTCCGTATGCTGCCCGAGCGGCTCACTGCCTTATCCACGTGACCTTTCATAACCATCACCATGGCAACATCTGTCATTGACATCAGCAGAATCAGGTGATTGACTTTGCAGAAAGATCCCAACACCATTTTTGGTTTGAAGTGTTTGTTAATCACTTGGATTGTATTTTACAATCATGATTTTCTCTGCAGAGCTTGGCAACGTTGACATTTTAAATAACAATAACCTTTTTTAATTGGTGCCGTCACTGGTTCGAGTCTCTGAACTTCCTGAACATCAGAGAACGTTCTTGCTCACCAGGATTTTCTCCAACCAACCGTTATTGGAGACCAGATGAACAGCTGACCAATTATTCGTATTTAACCGCCAAAACCTGCTGTTCTTTGCTTGTATTTGCTTTTCTTTCTCAATATTGCTTCTTATTAATCTAGAAAGCCATTTTCGAATGTAATACCATAACATTTTATAACTTATCACTGTTTCCTTGCTAGATATAGAGTAAATGAACAGTGTAACAGCCGTAACAGGTCAGCTTTATCAGGTTTTGACCAATTGCAGCTTTTACATTAATGTAATTGAGACCATATTATTGCAGTGATTTGGCTGAAACTATTACCATGTGGTGTTGTATCAACATCTTTTTCTTTTCATGACCATTTTCCCTCATGGTGTGGAGGAGGAGGAGGAGGAAGATGAGGAAGGCAGACAGAGGAGAAGAGCCTCACAGAGCGTCTGCATCACACAGAATCAAACATGCAGATCCTTGACACATTCCATTATGAACCATGTGTAATACATTTGAAATATACTTGATCTTGATTCGTTCGTACATCAGGCTTTACAAGAAACTATCAAAGCCTCACAATCATCCAACTCTGGATTTTGGCCCAGGTATCTGTGATCTCCTCCTCCTCTATCCATTAAGTGTCTCTTCGCACGCAGATCCTGGAGGAAACCCCGGCGGAGGCGTGCCAGCTGGGCCTGGAGTCCGACTGGCAGGGCGACGTGGCGGAGCGCCTGCAGCAGGTCGACGCTGAGCAGGAGAGGGAGAGCGAGAGGCTGGCACAGCTTCACAGGCAAACACTGGCAGTGGAGCAGGGACTGGCTGACACCACGGGAGATGTGGCAGGAAGGAAGGTGAGAACAACAAGAGAATGTTTGTCAACACATCAGTTTACATGCTGTGTTGGCTTGGCTGTCACTTTGAAATAGAGAATGTTCTTTTCTGTCACATTCGGTCCTGAAGAAGAGCTTTTTACTATAAAAATGACTGCTCAATGCTCAGTGAGAAACGTCACAGCTGACCATGTACATGTCTGAAGTATTAAGTATGATTCATCACTAAAGATAAGCCTGTTGGCTTTCTGTTAGACTGATAAGTATTTGTATTTGTATTTTGTTACTGGAAACTGTCCATGGGAAATTATAAGCTTGGGAATTTGGGGAATTTTGAAAAAAATAATAATAATACACAAATTAAAAATGAGCAATAAAAACATAATTCAAAACTCCATTTTAAAGATGTATGGAATGCAGCACACGCTGCAAGTTGAATTTCAACCCTGCACTGTGCATTTCTCCATCACATGCACAGATAATTGCCAGCATCCTGCACACTAGCAGAGCTATTGAGGCCTGCTGTAGTGTGAAGGACTAGTCAGGTAAGTTTCGATGATATTACTGGGGAAATATATTAGCATGCTTATTGAGGATTGTTCATCTGTTCCTCTAGCCTATTGCTATTCATTTATCCATCAATTGTAAAATATTTTTAAAGACAATTCCAATTGGCCAACTATTTATATCTCTGGCATTGATTTTGTGTTTTTTTACAAGCTTTTTCTCATCTTATTCTACAGAAGAATGCCACGTGCACTATCTCATGTGTGGAGACATTTCAGCCCAGCCAATGTAGAAGGATAGGCTGTGTACATTTGCAAATACTCTGCAAAGACCTATGTTAAGAATGATACAAAAATGCAGAAGCATATAGTCAAGTCTGACAAGTTTCCTCAGGGCTCAAATCAGCCTATAACAAACAAAATATTTATATTTATGTCTGTATATGACAAAGTAAATACAGTCAGTATAAATTACCCACACAATTTCCCGTATATTCCCTTTAATTCCAATGGAAAGTTTCCAACTTTGAATATTCCCGGAATTTTGCAACACTAATCCTGATACAGTTTAGTTAAAAGTTAAACTGTATCGCATGTGTGTGTGTGCATGTGTATGCTTAATAACTCCACAGTCTGTTGATTTCTGTCATGTCTTGGTCATGTTGGATTAAGTCCTGCTCCTTTACATGCAGTGAGTCTCTCAGTAAAGCTCTTGCTTCTTCTCAGTGAAGTATTTATGTTTGAAGGAGCTGGCCTCCAGACTGGCTGTCCCAACGTCTTCTGTCCCGTCCCGTAGGTGGTGTCAAAGGAGCTGGGTCTGGCTGTAGATTCATCTTGTGGGCAGCGTGTGCTGTAGATTCATCTTGGCCCCTGTACCTGCATGGGAGAAGAGCTCGGTGCGTCTGGAGACAGTGTTTTTGATTATCAGTTCCATCTTCAATTTGAGGTTGGGCAAGTGGTTCTATCATGTTGTTTGAAAGAAAGGAAGAGAAGAAAGAAAAGTCCTCCATTTGATTGAGAACAGATGGTTCTTTGCTGTCTGTGTGTGAGGTGTGTAGCATGTGGAGTGTTAGACTCTTGAATCTTGGCATTGCTTCCAGCTGTGCTGTTGATAGTAAGACTGTTACGCGGACACTGATTGTATGAGATGTGGCTCTGATCGAGTCTTTCACTGACTCTGGATCAGGTTAAGATACTTCACCAGGTGATCCTCCTGTGTTTTTGCATCCTGCTGTGTGGAGACACTGATCATGTTTGCACTTTTTCATTAACGGAGATTTAGTAGAATATTCAAAGTGTTTGTGTTTGACCCCTCTGCTCTCCTCAAATGGGTTTTCAGTTAGTTGGTCAGCTGCTCAGGCAGCTTAGTGTTGTGACAAAACCTGAATGGGACGAACTCCAGTCAAGTCCTGAGATGAGACATGTAACATAAAAGTTTGTGTTTTAATAAAAGTTTTAATATTTCAGCTGCAAAAACAATACCAAAATAAACAACATCAACAATTTTAATGTTTGATGAGCAATTTAGACTCCCAATCGATGAAAATGTCTGACATTGTGTCTTACTTCAATGCTGAACACAATCACTGTCATTACATTTCACACAGTACGAAGAGGATGGAAAACAGTCAAGTTCATCTGGGTTGTTTGGTGCTGGACAATCTCCCTGTGCACTGGTACATTACTATTCCATTTGAATAATAGACTGTAGATGAAAATGATGACATGACTGGACTTGATGGCTACCTGGTGGCTGGCTACAGCACAAGTTATAAATCCACCCTCCACCATGTTAGCAGATGGGTTATGAAGAACATTTATATTTAATGAAAACAACATATACATTTTTCTAGGTGTTTCTGAATATTTAGGTTATAACACTGATGTATGTACATGTTTCCAGAGAGTTTGATTTTAATACTGATTTGATATCATATAAATGTGGGAAAACTGACACGTGATTGGTTGAGCGGGTTTATCAATGGGATCTGGCTACAGAGCTCCAGCCGCTGATCACTACTCCGCAGACTCTGGCTCAAAATGCTCAAGATGGCAGCGTTCGAATCTGGAAGTTGAGATGTGTCCGTCTTTATATACATTATAAATTACCAAAAGTAAACATTTGAGCTGTAGCAGTGATTTACAGACATAAAGTGACCATGAGGCCCAGGATCTGACTTTCAGTTCATTCAGTCTGTGTCCGATACTCTTTGATGGGATCTATCAGTGGCTGGGCCGTCTTCAGTGTGGTCTTCAGTCCCGTCTGTAAACATTCAACATCAGGATTCTGTGTCCGTCTCTGTCTGACTCAGACTTTCGCCGGTCTCTAACACACCTGTCAGTAGGATCTTGTCCCACCAGCGCTCTCTGAAGCTCTGCACACACACACTGGCCAGACTCTCTCCATCCTGGTAGTCCTCCCTCATCTTGTCTGGGACTAGGTCCTCTGACATCACCTGGGCAATCAAAGAGAAACACTGAATGGTGTAAAACTGTCTTGTTACTTTAAGTCAGTGGCCCTTCAACTAGACTTACATTAACTTCATAAATATCAGGTCTTGATACAGTGTGCGTGAGTATTGCGTACTCACCTCAGTGAGAGTCTGCAGTGTTGATTCTTTGGGATTTAGCCGCTGCAGAGCCTCATCTGTCGTCTGTAGGGCACGTTCACTGCTCTGCAACACAAAGGAGGACTGCTGCTGCCGGAGGATTCTCAACACGAGTCTGAGGGAGACAAAACAAGCAGGGAGACATTAAGGCCCTGTTCAGACCTGTTAACATCATCCGCCCTGATAGAGTAGGACTGATCTCGGGTCCTCCGTTTTCATGAGTGTAAGTGAGAACCAATCAAAAGTTGAAGAAAAACCATCAATTCCAGAATTCCTTAAATAAATGAATGATTTATTGGATTACACAAAACATGATGATTTTCAACTATAACAATATGTTTCTAGTGGTATTTGTTCCTACTTCTATTGTAGAATGGTTGATAATTTGTGTGTATGTGGCGTACATTTAGGAAACAGTAAACAGTGTACCTCGTCCTGATGAAACAAGTGCAAGCTTTGAGTCGGAGTCTGTCCTCATCCATCTCTGCTGCCTCCTCCTGTATCTCCTCAGTCTCTCCATCTTTCTTCTCTTCTGCTGATTCACACCTCTCAGAGGAACATAAACCTAATGAAGGTCGATAACATTACCCATATGTAAGTATATAGACAACCGAACAAGGTTGTTTATTTATATATAGCAAAAAAATTACTACTGCATAACTGACTAAAGAAATGATATGGGTATTCAATGAGATGGGAAATGAAGTCAAACCTACTTGTGGGTCTGTTCTCCAGCAGCTGCAGACACATCTGACCCAGGTTGAACCAGTACCATGGGTTAAAGGGCAGCAGGCTGCACAGCTGCTGGAGACATGACATCTTTGATCCCATGGCTCCGAAATGCTGGTAGATGCTGACCTTTAATAAAAAATGTAATGTTTATTACATAACTTTTTTATTACATTTACAGGTGTGTGTGTTCTGACTGATGCTGACCTTCAGCACCAGGAGGCTGGTCAGGTGACTGGTGTTGGAGGCTTCTTTCCTCTGGAGAGAGAAGTTGTAAAAATTACAACCAACTACAAACTTTTCAACCCATTTCTTACTGATATTTTAATTAAACACTAAAATGCACCTGGCTCATTCAGAGAACATCTGATAAACTTAAGATGTATTACTGTTGTTGTAATTTCACAAGCTGCATGAAAAAACAACCTCTGAAGACAAAGGCTGCAACACTGACACTGGTGGACAGTTGAAACCAGAGGGCCGACAATAAGCAGATGTGGTATATTGAATTATTAAAGATGTTCCAGGTGTTTTAAGGCAGACCAATGTTGGAGCTTCCTGAGACACATTAAAGCACAAATGTTATTGGCTCATAAAGCTAAAGTCATTGAGAAATAAAGGCTGTGTTAAGAAAGCTTTGAGATTAGATGAGTTTACTTGCATGATATTGACAGGGAAAAAAACAAATGATAAACATGAAAGTAACTGGCTGCTTGAAAAAAATACATTTTTTTCATAACTAGGAATTCTGTGTAGGATTTATCTTAACCGATAAGTACCACAACCTATGTTTTTCGCTTGATATTTTGCAGGATTGAGTTAAAATTAAAAGAGCAGATTTCTACGAAACCAGGTGGATGGATGTGGTTTGGATCAGGGAAGAACCCTTACATTTTGTTTACTAATTAAAAAGAAACAAAAACTACAGTTAGGGGACAGTTATCTATGAGAGTGTGCCATGTGGTGCCGCTTGATTGAATTCACAAACACTGCAGGTTACAGACCCCTGCACGTGACACTGTGCTACATGGAAAACACTTCACAAGAAAATCTCAAAGGTGACTTACCAGTAAGTCAGCCAAGTGCAGAGCCTTGTCTCTCTGTCCCAGTATGGTGCAGCATCGGGCCATTCCCTCCATGACATCTCTTCTGATGGTCAAGTTGTTGTCAGCGAGCACCTCTAGGCAGCAGCTGTATGCTTCTAAGGCTTTCTAAACCCACACACCATGAGAACAGAAACACAACAACACACTACACATCAAAGTGGACAATGGAACACTTTTGTGAACGACATCAATAGAACAGGTTATCATGTGGTAGCGACTATGAGTCAAGTCAATATCTTAATTTGTTCCAAGCAGCTTTTGTTGGTATCGTAACTGTGAAATCACAGAAAAATAAATGAATTTTATAACGGACCATTGCGTGTGTGTATAACCACACATCATGGTCACATAGCAGTGTTTTATAAAAATATAGCAGTTCACAAAATTTTTTTACTACTCTAACAACTTCTGGTTTGAGCTTATTTCAGGTCTTCAGCCGACTACAATATATATAGTTTACACTGAAACATGGTAGGTAATAAGTAAACAAATGTAATCATAGTCTAAATTAAAAAGTGATGAAAACCTTCAGTGCTCTTTTGGATACACGACAGAAGCTGTACCACTGACATCCTATTGATTTACATTTAAAAATTGAAGAGCAGCATCACATTAATGCTTCAATACTGCTTTATGACAACAGGTTTGCCGTAAATAAATGTTTAAGGAGAAAACGCTAAAATCCTCAGATACTCTGGCCACTAACTTTTCAGATGAAATTGCAGTGGTCTGAGGTTCGAGATGATCGATTGACCTAATACCAACCTGATGGTTCCCCTGTCTCACGGCCAGGTCACCTCTGAACTTGTAAACTTTCTGTTTCTCCAGGGCATCGTCTGTATCGAGAGCAGCGCTGTCACAAAACCACTGCAGAGGAGCAAGACGCAGGAGAACAACACAAAGACACTTGAGTAATTAGGGGCCACTTATCATTGACTGGTGGAGAATGTTCTGGACTTTTACACATTGTACAAGAACGTAAGCCACACATGCAACATGAGAAAGTGTCACTGAACCAAAGAACAAACACAACACATACTCAACAAATAAGACACACTAGGACTAAGTTAACATGATCACACATACATATAGATCAACATGGATAAATACACTTTGATCCAGTTTACTCAGCTTTAATGTTTAACAGCTAGCTTACATGTTCTCTCGATTTTCCACCCTGACAGTATCTTTGTTCATTTAGGGAAAACTGCTGAATATATTCTGTATCTGGTACAAATTAGAAAGAACACCAGGATTCAATAAAACTAAAATTGATACATGAAGTTTGTTACATTTGATTACTTATAAGTATGTCATAAATAAATCATATCGTTCTTTACAAAACATTTACAAATATTCAAAGAATTATTCTGACGGGAGGTCGCCTTATTGATGTAGCGGTGGCTAACGTTGTGAGGCTAATGATAGCAGGTACTTCAGCAGTCTTCTGTTAGCTAGCAATGATTAGCAAGCTAATGTTGGCCGGCTAACGTTAGCAGGTACTTCACCAGTCCAATGATAGCAAGTAATAAGTATTAGACTAATATTGGTAGGCTAACGTTAACAGGTAAGTGACAGCATGTACACTTTACACTGTCCACTCGACATTGCACCTTCCTGGCAGTACTGAGTCCTGACTTCAAGACTAACCAGCGTTAACCTGCCTGGTTTGGTTGGTTAGAGTCGGACTCACTCACCTCTGGTTCACACAGTTTCGCGTTGTATGAAGACAGAGACACACACACTCGGTCTCTCGCCTCCGAAAACACAGAGTCGTCAAACGTGCTCCCTACAAGCTCCATTCGGACCTGAAGAACACTCCAGTGCCTTTTTTTTAGACAGTCCACGATTAGTACGCAAACTTCAGAGGATACAAGTGAAGTTTACACACTCGTGGGTACGCTGTCTCTCACTGTAAACTGATCGACTGATACAATGTCCACTACCAATTGTTCCGGCCTGAAGGTTCCGACAGGAAAATATGCAGCTCAATCAGCAATAGAGAAAACATAAAATATTAATATCTCCTTTACTTTCATTTAACTGGACACTGACATCCCCAAAACCAAACACTGCAAACACTTTCTGTATTCACTTTGCCCCCAACTTAAATACACACACACACATGGACCATTACAGAACTTTCTCACACGTATTTCATTTACAAGTTTTTTTATATCAGCGTATGTATACAAATCAAATTAACATGAATAGCATTACATTTTTGTAATTACTGTACACATCTCAATTATTTCAGAATTTATCCGAATTTAGATAATCAACTCTTAGCCTGTTAAAATGCCAAGTATAGTAAAGAGAGAATAGAAAAGACAAATCCTTAATGCAGTTTTCATTATTCCATCCACTCGTCTCATTTTGCAGCTCTGTCTTACTTTTGATTTTGTGTTAGAGCTTTGAATTTCTGTTAAGTTGCACAAATATTTATTATACTTCTAAGATAAATAAAATATTCTGCATATTAAGTCTGCAATATATGCAATGTTATCTTGATGTGCAGGATATCCTCAAATACTGACTTCTTCCAAATTAATTGAATGCAAATCTTTTCCCCTTATTGACAAAAAAAAGACACTGCATCACTGACGGTTTATTAAAAACACTATTAATACTAATAACTTATCAGTGATGATAAATGAATCTCTGAGGTTTTGATGAGATTCTTTGCAACATCATTTCTAGAAAAGGTACTAAATGTTGACTAACTCACAGGATTAGAACAGGACTCTATGCAGTTCTTTCTGCTCTGAATCTTACTGCTTCAGATCACATTTAAAGCAAAAATGCAAAATAGTGCTCACAAGTGCACATATTTTGATCAGATTTTATTGGGGTTTGTCCTCAAACAAGTATAAAATAGAAATCTTTTTTTTTTAAGTCAAGCTAAAAATCAAGCCAGGGCCCAAATAACAGCCAGGATACTAAATTAACATTGCACAAACTGTTTTGCCTCATAGCCGGTCGCTTCAAGTTGATAACTGCAGGGAAGCCCCAAAGTTTGTTTAGGTCTCTAGAGCGAACCTGTAGAGGCGATCGCACATCACGTTTCATCATAGTTTCTGACAGACACTCTTGAGTTTTAACAAATTTCAGACACATGGGCAGAGTGTAGATGGGGAAGTCCCTTCCATAGACACAGAAAACCCCCATGTTGAACGGTGTGGTTGCAGAGGTTGTTCATGATGGTTGTAGACAGAGCAATCATCTGCAAAGAGTCCCACCTCAAGTAAATCAATCCCAGAATTTCCTCTTTCAGTTATCCATCAGGTGTACCTACCATGAACCAGTTCATGGTAGGATTTTACACGACTCAAACTACAGCTTAATTTAGAAAACCTGGTAAAAAAGGACTTAATATCAGTTAAAATCAGGGGTGACATCACTTGAAAATGGCACAATAAATATCAGTTGTCTTTATATTAACACACACCCATTTATTAAAGCAGAGCATGGAGTTAGACCTTTGGGTTCTTCCTACAGTATCTGTGTCTATGGAAACAACTGTTACTTAATACAGGAGCGGAGAGATCACTGTCATCACTCTCTGAACAGGTCTGGAGATGTACGCTGTATTGAAGCAGGAACAAAGAGAAAAGTTTACAAGTTCAAAGCAACTCAAGCCCAATAGAAGCAAATAATGTGGGTAAAAAAAGAGAAGGTGGAAAGTCCAAAGTAAATGAATAAAAAAAAAAACTATTTTCATACGCACAGTGTATTACAATTCTGACAGAATGCATTTTTTAACCAAAAAGCTAGCTGTTATATAGTGAAGCCATTTGAATCTCTGATTGCATAAGAAACATTCAACCAATCTACTCTAAATACAGAAAATGAGTGAGGACTAAGCAGAAGTATAGCGAAGCATACAGGTATGACACATGAGTATAATAGGACAGCAGGTAAACTACTAAGATCACAATATAAGCTCTACTGCACAGGAATACTGGGACACATGAAGAGAGACGGATATAAAATCACAACTCAGAGGAGGGACACGTCAACGGAACTGAGGGAAATATTTGAAAACCTAATTTCTGCATGTAATACTATTACAATATTCTTCTCATTAACCTCATAATGGGATAACTGTCATCATGTTACAGTATTGTTACAAAACACTTAGTCATTATAGGCTAGTTGAGAGACACTGGTTTTAAAAAAGAATGGTTCAAAACTGGGCAGCAGACACTGAGATGCAACAAGGTCCAAAATCACTGGAATCCTACATTTCCCATAAGGCAGCAGCAAGTCTTTCATTAGACTTACTCTGGTTTCAAGACAAATCTGAGATGACCCCAAAGGCATCAATATGTCAGGGTTGTTTTACATTTTTCCCTCCAGAGCAACAAAAGACTACATTCAAAAGGACGTTGTGTGCAATATAATGGAGTGCCTCTCAAAGCAAGTTAAAGTCTTGCTCAACATTTTAAATAAATGTCATATTTAATATATCACAATTTTTTTTTTACATATTATCAAGTAAATAAAAAACCTTCCATGTGCTACGAAAATGCAATCTTTGAAGGGGCATGTCTCTTCTTTTGAGTTGTGATTTTATATTTTTTGCAACCAAAGTGTCAAAAAGCCACTCGGGCAAAACACTGGTTGAACTCTAAACAGATTCTATTTCAAAACACTAGTCTGCTGTATGTATTGTATGAGTCAGTATTGTTAACAAGCAATCCACTGGTGTCTGGACAGAACTGTGGGCTGGATACCTTGATACAGAATGAAGCCTAACCTCAGAAATAAAAGAAGTTAATCTGGGACAAGCCCTTTTGTAGCATGTGTACAACATTAGCACACAAAGTACAAGGATTCAAACGGTTACAAATGGCTGCCAAAGAATCACCTCAATTGTTGAGACTACAAAATCACAAGCAAAGCACTGAAAGTAAACATTCTAGAGTATTTGATTGAGAGGAAAAAAACAGGTCCATGATTGTTCTAGTCAACTTAATCATTCAAAATTAACTAGAGTCTTAAAAGCTACACAAAAGTGTTATCTTAGGTTAGGCTTCTACTGTGCCAAGTATACCAACCCGAAATAATTTATGTACAAAAAGAGCAGTTGTTCATCTTAGTTATTGCATGCAGTATTAGACAATAGGTTGACCTCTGCATTTTGAATGTGTTACTTGTTATTTGCGCTTGTCACATCACAACAAAGCAGTTTCAGCTCTCCTCCAGATGAGACACTCGGGTACCAACATGTAGTATGTGACAAGTGCTTATTAAAACAGAACAAAATTCAAAACACCAAGGTTATTTGTTTAAGGACTTAAAACAGAAGTTCCCAATCAACTTCAACTTCAAAGTATTTAGGCATCTTTTAGCATCAGCAGAAAGCAGAGCTCGGTCATGCATCACACCTTCGTTTGAACAAGCCTCGCCAAAGAATCACTCACTGGTTCACAAATTCATTAATTCTTTTGTCATCTTTTGTCGAGTGTTGGTGAAATTGTGTTCAAACAAGTATACGAGCCATGTAGGCACATAGGTTTATCTGCAAAGCTTCATCAGAGTCTCTCCCCTGTGTGTGAACAACTGTAGTCGAGACAGCTTTCAGTCCATTGTCCTCTTGATGCAGTACAGCACAAAGAAAACAGCTGGAAAGCGGAGCGCTATTTGGTAGACTTCCCACCACAGAGGGAATGCTGTGCTGTTCCTTCAGATATCATGATTCCCTCCATGAGAGAAATTTATTTTCCCAAGAAAAGTCCTTTTGGAATTTTCTGATTGGTTTCAGTTCTTGTGGAGTCGTCCCTAACAGCCCTGTCATTTCAGAGACAGGGAACCAACAGGACACTGCCAACATTTAAAGGAACATGTTTCAGGAAGTGCACATGAAAACTAGGCATTTATTTTACAAAAGTGGCCTGGATGAAAGTGGTTGAAGCGGACAGGGGCAATTGAGAGCAGAGAAGGAGAGATAGGAAACAATTCCCAAAATTTAAAGCCAACAACACAAACAGATGTAACACACGCGCATTTTCAAAAGGACAGATGGTTAAAAACTGGGCTCAAATTGTGCAATTTAGCAAAACAAAGTGGTAGGTGATTGTTCTACTATTTTCTTTTGAGCCATATGAACATCCAAATAGGAAATAACACATATTATTATAAAAGTTGATACATTGATAATATTCCTCCCCTTGAAAACACACTAAGGATAAAAAAGGCAAAATACTGGTTCAGTTCTACATCATACAAAAGAGATTTGGTCTCTCAGAGCCATTTCATGGTTTAATAAGAGATTAAGGTGCCTAATCAGGGTTAGTCCACTGGGAACACAAGCGGACAAAGTGCAACTTTTAAAAAGTTTAGTTTAGGTGCTTCATGTTCTTCTGTTCAGTGCAGATTGGAGTCCGATTATTATTTAAAATACTGTTAAACAGTGCTTCTTAAAGTACGGGTCAGGACTAACAATAATTCTCAGGCCTCATTGTTAACATGAGCCCAAACCTAAAGGCAAAAAGTCGGTGATTTGGTGGTGATAGCAGTCTTGTCAGGGGAAAACATGCGGATCGATTTACTTTCAATTCACACTGGAGCTGCAGCTGGTGCTTGTATTTACATGCATCCCCCATTGGAAACAAAAAACAGTCCATCCCATCAGAATCCCACCACAAGCAAACTCTAACTGAAATGCTGCAGCAAGGATACTTCTGTTTGTTTTTATGTCATTGGACCTACAGGTCTGCCTCATCATTCAGTTAACAAACGGTGCCTCTGCTTCAAACTGTAGCTCGCTGCTCCACACATTCAGCTTTGGCACAAAAGCCTCGTGCTATCTGAATTTACATCACCTCTTTCCGAAGGTTGATAGTAGCACGGGATGAGTTCTATCAAAAGGTGAAGGTGTTGTTAAAAAACATTAATAGCAGTGCATATTTAACACATACTGTGGAATTCCTCCATCAGATCTGTAGGTGCTCCATTAAAAATCTATAGCGATAATATTAATGAGGAATGAGTCACTCTTAAGGGAAGACTGGCGCAGACATCCTGCGTTATTTAAAAGCATCATGGCATTGGCATTCATTCAGCGTTAAGGTACTTTTCCGGTCATTTAAAGATGACATACCTGATTTACACTGTCATTATCATCAAATATTTCCAGCTCACACAACCTGGTCGATCTTCACAGGTGCTTTAAAAAACATGCCGTAATGTGTCAAATCAACCAGCTCCTCTATGAGATGAATGCTGGATTATTAGGGAGATTGCTCAGCAGTGACATCTGGTGATAGGTTTTTAAGCACCTTTGTTAACACAGTGTGCAGTTAGTTTGGGACCACGAGAAAAACATTCATAATGCTGGGGATCAAAGTTAGAATTTAGGCCTGCGCTCACAACAGCATCACACACTACTTCTTAGGGAAATGCAGCATAAATGTGAAAAATTAAATATTCCATATTGGCTTCATTTAAGCAATGAAGGAGTGCAAATTTAAATAGGAACATGCTGGACATTGGAGCTTTCAGTTCCTCCAAAAAATAATGAATTTACAACAGTCAGTATTCCTAAACTGTTTCTGAAGAACGGTGTATGGGTGTGCTTGGATATACCATCTTTTGGGGCAACTGTTTCATAAGTTCTCATCTTTAGCTCAGCTTGAAGATTGCACTTCTTGGGATTCGTGTTCACAATTATTGTCTACACTGTGTCACATCACCTACAGTTAATAAGATAAGTGTTGAGAGGGTGAGTTAAAGTTATGGTACATCTGTTAGTCGCATCTAGACATGATTCAGAGATAGTTTGAAAAAACAGTTCATCAACGTTGCTAATGTGTACAAAAGAAAATCAGTGGCAAAAAAGACTTGGTTCGGCTAACTGTCCTCCAGCATTGATCACGTCTCTTGTAACATTCTGTAATGTTTCACCATCACTTTCCACAATCATTAGTCTTCAGAAACTGACAAGGATTTCCTGACGCTACGCGATGGTTCCCAAACCTCACTGTCATCCGTGTCGTCGCCATCCTCCTCCTCATCTTCTTCATCATCTTCTTCATCTCCCATCCCAGTTCCGGTCTGGTCCTCGGGGGCCACTGACGCCTCTCCCTGCACCTCCTCTCTCTCCCGCTCTCCTCCCTCCGCCCTTTCCGCAGCCGGCTCCTGGAAGGGATCTGCACCTACGTCCAAGCGCCGCTGGACTTCAGCAAACCACTCCCTCACCTTTACAGGAAGAGAGAAACACGGTGAGAGAATGATGACACCAAGGTCCTGTCATCAGTGATATTTCAGGGGTTTTAGCAGTTTTATTTATGTGATGGTAGGTTAAACCCTTCTTTTACACAATTCCTATTTTCCACTAAATATAAGTTTTTCGATTGGAGTTCTGCTCGATACATGAAGTCCTGACCTCAGTGTTTCTAAATCCTGCCAATCTCCCGACAACGATCATTATAAGAAGTGTTGCTACCAACGCTCTAAAACTCCAACAGGAAAGGCTGGATGAATGCTGATGTTGGAAATAATGATGAACACACTTTAGTAACTGCCTATGAGCTGCACTATATTATAAAATCACAACATTTTCAGTTTGTTGCACTTTAAGATTCATGATTTGGGAAAGTCAGTTTGGGAAATTGAGCACATTCATTCAGCTGCTGCGCCAGGAATCATAAGTATGATAAGGAAACAGAATGAAGTGACCTCTAGTGGTGAGGTTGCAGACTAAAAGCAACTGGAAAGCCCTCGCCTCACCCTTCCCTTTCAGAGTGTGTAGGAGAAGGTACGGTGGCCTTAATGTAACATAAAAAGGTGCAAGACCATCTGCAGAACCAGTGTTGGGTTTGTCCATTTTAGAAAAATATGAACATTCTAAGCAAATGAAAACTAATTTCTTAGATTAAGGTCATAATACCCAAATGAAAACATTTTCCTCGCCCCCTTCCAACCAATTCTCAAGGAATTTTTTTTTTAATATTTACTTTCAATTTCTGAAAGTAGATCTTGCACACTGTTATTTTAAGAAAATTTAGGGAGATGGGCCCTGGTTGACAGCTGACAATAACAGAGTGATACATGTCCATCCTAATCAACATTACCTGTTCATAGCTCATGTTGGTCTTGGTGACAAGCTCATCCAGGTCCTGCTCGTTGAGGAAGTGGTGCTTCAGGTAGTACTCCCTCAGGATCTCCCTCCCAGTCTTGAATTTCTTCGCAGGGGGAGATCTGTCAGTATCTACACTGGAGGAGGCGGACCTTCTCGGCTGCTTCCTGGTTCGGGAACGACCCCACCCACGGTTTCGGCCGCGTCTTTTTCTGCCGCCGCTGTTTCCCATTTTAGTGCCTCCTCCTCCCATGCTCGCTCCCTCTACGTTACCACTCTGGTACTGAAAGAACCATTTCAGGTTTCCGTTCTTCCAGGAGTAGCGAGAGTCCCCGAACCAGCTGACGATGTAAGACCGAGGAAGGCCGCTCTCTTCTGCCAGCTGGCCGTACTCCTCTGGTGTGGGCCACTGGGTCCGCACAAAGGCACTTTTCAGAATGTGGAGCTGCTCTGGAGTCTTTTTGCTCTTATCTTTTATGTCTTTCTTGCTGCTGCTGGTGGAGGGCAGATTCCTACTGCGACCTCCAGGCGGCGTTTGACTACCTCTACGAGACGAGGTGGCGGAAGGTGAAGAAGAGGGTCCTCCTCTTTCTCCTGCTTTTGCTCCTTCCGTATCCATCTTCCCTCCGTCTGAAGAATCTGGAGAGGTACTGACAGATGGCATTTTTCGTCTCTCAGTGAACCACGCGTCGATCTCCCTCCTCGTCAGTTTCGTCTCTGTCCTCAGGCGGCTCAGTTCTTCATCTAATGGGTTGATGCTCTTCTCAAAGCTCTCCTCCAGTACCACCAGCTGCTCCGGTGTCTTCTCTTTAAACTTCTGCAGAGTAAAGTCTGGGAATGGGTTCCACGTTTTGGGCCGTGTCTCCTTCACAGGAGGTGTGTAGGGAGGAAGGGGAGAAGTGGGGTTATCGTCACTCGAGTCAATAACAATGGTGGCACTGCTACTACAGCTGCCACCTCCTCTACCCCCTCCATCGTGGAAAACAATGACGTTGCTGTTCTTGGAGTTGCGCTGGTTGTACCGGGTGTCACTGAACCACTTCTTGATCTCTCCCTTTGTCAAGCTGGTGATCTCCATGAGCCTCGCGATTTCTGCATCAGTGACAAAGTGGTTTTTCAGGTAGCTGGCTTTCAGCTCCGCCAGCTGCTCTTTGGACTTCTTAGGCCGCATACTGAATGTGTCAGCGCAGAGGGCTGAGTTCTCCTTAGGAAAGAAGGGGAAACGTTTTATGTTAAACATGTATATATACCAAACAAATATTTGTCTGAAAGCCAGCTTTAAGGTTGTCTTCACCTGTGGAGAAAGAGAGGGAGGTTGGACAGTGGTGGCTCGTTTCAGCTCATTGTTCATTGAGGTGGGCTGGCAGGACACTCGGCTGGAGCTCCGGGACTGACTAGGCAGTCCTGCTACTGTCAGTGTAATTGGACTGGTCACTGGAAGGTTGCCCCCTGGACCGACCTGCAAAGAGTCAAAAAATTATACATATGAGGATGACATATTTATATATATATAAAAACAGACTGAGAAGTATGTAATTGGTTATTACTTTAAACACTTTGGAAATGAAAAGGGCCAAAAACCTGGTACTTTTATTGTTAGGATTGCTTTTCTTCTAATATGTAAATATGAGTCTGACCAAAGACCAAAACAACCACCACTATCAGAACAGCCTGCTAAGAGAAAAGATGCCAAACTCTTCAGTTGAACAGTTCACTTATTCACTCTGCATTTGTTAGATACAAGACCTGGGTTCACGAGATACAGCACAGAACATCTTTGGTATAATGTGCAGTGGCATTACAACTGTTTCTTTGGGTTTGTGACAACCTGGTTGTGGATTTTTATTTTCTGTGTACTTCTCTTTAGCGTTGTATCAATAGGTAGCATAGCACAAAAGTACGCAAGCACCAAGCTTCAGGCCTGCCCTCCGTCAAACATGACGCAACAAAAATGTGAGTCCAGCACAAAATATTGTTTTACATATTCTCTAAATCGAAACGAAATACAACTAAAATCCATCTGCTTCAGACCTGATTCAAAGGTCAAAGCCGAGTCTTGGTAGACATGGCACGTTGTCTTTCCTTACCTACCTGTGTGAACACCAGGCCGGGCTGGCCCACTATCTGGCAGGTCTGAAGAATGGACTGCAGGCCGTTGGCAGCAGCTGAGAGCTGGTGAGCGGGTATGACAGTGATGGTCTGAGGCACCGTGTGCACTGTGCCGTTAAACTGTTTCCTTCTGGCCTCCTCCACCTCCTCGGGAGTCCAGCTGACACCGTGCTTCAACCGCTGAGCTGAGAACCACACCTGGGTGGAGATCAAGTCCATTGGTTCAGGTATTTTACAAAATAAGCCAAAAGGCATTATTTACTATATTCAATTCAAAACCTTAATTAAAATCAAAGTGACAATTTCAATTTTTATTAAATGCAATATACAGAATAAGTAGCCTCTACTTGTAACCTTTTGAGTTATATCACAAGAGGAGCCCCTTTTACACAACCTGATCGAGGCAGGAAGGTTGTTCTTGAATTTCACAGCTACAGGAAGATGCATATGCTGTTTATGTTGGCAGAGGAGGAAGTCACACATTCTAATCTGTGTAAAAGGCTGCACCAGCATGGGTCTAATGTTTATGTGTTACATGTCACATTTCTGAATGCTGGCATGCTAACTGATTAACAGTCACACATTGGGCAAGCATGATGCTGGCTTGTGTGGTTTAGTGTAAACAAACACATGTAGACTGATGAGAGGTTTTTCGTAACAGGATCTCTGTATAAAAGGTGCTATAGAGACAGACGAGTGAAAGCACCACATCCTTTGTCTGACACTTTCGTCTACCTTGATCTGCTCCTCTGTGAACTGTGTCTGTGCTGCCAGGCTGCTGATCTCGGCCATCGAGGGGTAAGGAAACCTCTTGTACGTGCTGCCCAGCAGAGGGTTGGTGTCCATGGCCGCGCTGTATGATGGGATGCTGCTGAGGGGAATCAGAAGCTGAGGCTGAGCTGCAGCTGCTGCCACTGCACTCTGCTGAGCCTGGAAAGCTGACAGCACCTGGGACAAAGGAAGAGATGGAGGGACATTTGAAATACAGAGAGTGGTGCTCACACCCTGTTTGGCAACCTGCTGTCCTGAAAAAGTGTCAATGGATATTTACCAGCTTTAAACTGTCATCTAACATCCATGTTAAGGATAATTAGCATTATGACCACTCTGTAACATCTTATGACCTATATTAATTTTACATAGAAAGGGGTATATGCAGTGTCCTTATACCTGTGCTGCTGAATTGAATTTACTGAAATCTTTAATAATCAAGAGAGTCTTTACCTGTGCCAGGCCAGGAGGCAGAACTGTAGGGTTTAAAATGGATGACTTCCTATGCTGCTCTGATGGCGGGCTGACAAGCAAGCCACTTCCACCGAGCTTCATGGAGTCATGCAGCAGCATCTCCACAGGTGTCATCGGCCCCAGAGGAGCCTCAATGGGCTCCTGCTCTCCCCCCACCTCTCCTTCACCAGCTCCTCCAAAGCCGTCCGCTGCCTCGTCTGCCGCTTTCAGGGACACAGCAATCCTTTTGGGTTCGGACTTGGTCTTCAACCTCATGATGGGTGTCTTACTGACAGAAATGGCAGCGACAGACACGGGGTCTGCTCCTCCCTCCTCGGGCGTCTCACACTGTTGCTCCTCTGGCAGCTGATCGCTGCTCGCATCCTCTGGAGGGTTTGTAGCACTGCGTTTCAGTGAGGGATCAAGAACCTCACTCTCCTCTACAGTAGAGAAACTGGGCTCATCTGTAATATTCATAATAACAATATAACATTTGTTGTGACAAATATTTCCCACTGGTGTTTGTTCAGTCACGTACACATGGGAGTTTGGGTCAAAATGAATCTTACAGTACCAGTATCTGGTGGTGTGGGAACGACCACGACAGCCTGACCAAGCTCCTCTGCAGTCGGCCCCTCCTCTGCTCCCTTCTTCACCTTCCCCTCCACCTCCTCCTCTGTCGCCTCTTCTTCCTTGGTCCTCTCTGTTTTGTCCTCCGCCTCTTCCTGTTCCACCACATTAGAGGACAGCACCATGCAAGGTGTGGTTGATTTCCGCCGGCTCGACATTGTGAAACCAGTGCCTATTTACTTCTTCTCAGTGTAATGAAGATCCGTGGCTAAAGTGTTGAGGGTCACATGGTGGTTGTGTTCACTCGCTAGACTCGTGAAATTGTTTATCTCTGGGGAGTAAACAAAACAGATATGCAGATGTAAAATGTGTAATAAGTCACAAAAACAGTCTGTATGAACCCTGATTGGTTTATATCCCTGGCCTGTTTTGAACCTCATTCTGAAACATCTGTTAAGTGATTTAAAATCTATTTTGTGCTTTTATTGCTTGGCCAATTGAAACTACACTGATCTGCTACAACATTAAAACCATTCACCTGTTTTACTGTTTAGACTGATCAGTGTACATTGATACAGTACTTGTTTTGTAGAAAGCCAATGACAATTTGCCTTATTGACTCCTTCAGTGTAACAACTGTGAGGAGTTTTTTCCCCTGCTGCATATCAATAGAAACTGAACATCCTCACTAAGATGAGGTAATACATTTTGAGATATTGTGTTTTAAAACAAGCGATTGCAAATGGTTTTAATAATTAAAACACCAAAGACAAACTCTTAAACAGTTTTATCACAAGTTAAAGTTACTGTAAGCTGCAGTTTAAGACAACAATGTAACAATACAGAGATACATGTGTTTGTAATCATTCAATAAGTATTTAAAGAATAAGCCAAAAACATTATGCAGTGTTTCTTGTGTTTATTAAAAACCATATTGCACAGTTTAACTGTCAAAACATGTATAAGGCCTGGTGTTAATGTAGCCCACACACTGAGACACTGAGTCTGCATGAGGTGCACTCTCCTCCGCATCAAGACTAACAGCATGAATCAATATGGTTCTGTGAAGAAATTTAACAAAGTGCTGTTTTGACATTTGTAGCATTACTTAAATCTCTGATGGTAAATGAGAGTAATAAAGTGGATTTTAAGGTTAAAGATTATTTCTAATAACTACATGGTCAACAAGATATGGTAAGGGAACGCAATCGGTGAAAACAATATAATGACTTTATTATTACTTTACTCTTTTTCCGTCGGTTGACCGATATTCAAGATTATTCACATTTCTTGATATTAGCAGCACCAACCAAAAGGTCTGTCATCTGTCAAGCAAAAACACTAAAAATTGCTGATCATATCAGCTTATCATATATAAATATTCAGATTTTTTTCTCATTTACATCAAACCTAGACAAACTTTTAGCTGGTCAAAACATACTTAAAGTATGCCAGCTTGAGTTCTAGGGAATTTGGAAACTACACAAGTAATCAATTTATATATAATGAAAACGTTTTTTGGGGATCCTTAAATTAAAAAAGTTGTATAAAACCATAAAGACAATGTGAATTCGCTAGAAGACTTGAATTGTTTAGCCCCAGGGCCCTGACTCTCAGAACAGCAGCCACCTCACTTTGCTATCTGGTTTATATTCATCTGATTGGGAATGAGCCCAATATGAACTCATATAATAAGGACCTGGATGTTCATGTATTTTCTTGTTGAGGAGTCTCCTGTCAATAAGCTAGTGGGAACGCTTCTGTTTGAGTTGACGCTGTGCACAAATGACACATATTCCATTATATCATTAACCAAAAATTACCATAGAAACAATCCAGGGATCCAGGTATTACCCTAACACCTGAGTATTGTGCACAGTGACCTCACAGGCTGTTCTAACACTATTATTCCACTGCTATTACCAGATCAAAAATCATTTTAAATACAAGATGACCTTTCAATCTTGGTCTGGATGGCACACTCACTGGCAGATGACAACAAATACCTGACTCATGTCTTGTTGTTGTGTTGTCACACAGCTTCACCTGGTGACCACAGGTTTCTTCACTGACACATGTGCTACACACAAAAGGTGCGGGTGTTCACTTGAGAGGCAGCAGTGTACCAGTGTGCTGTTAGCCTTCATCGTGATGAAGTGAGCAGCACTATGCTACTCTGCACATGCACAATTGCATGGGCTGAAAGCAGCGCTACCATTAGGAGGTGTGTTGCAGATGATTCGCCATTATTTCATTAACGCTAGACCGATAGATGAACGTGTGTGTGGAGGCAGCAGCGTGTAGCGTGGATGTGAGGTGGGCCAAGTAGCCAGTGTTAGCCGGGGCCGGTCGTTATTATTGATCACGTCTGGCGGTAAACTTACTGAACTAGTGGGATGCGCATGGTGCTGCTGCCGGGCTGTCTAGACGAGGCGAGGAGTTAATTTCCTGGGTCCTGGTCGCTGCCGTGTGTCGGCGTCTCTCCCGTCTCGGTCCCCGGGGCTTAAGCCTCCACAGCCCCGCCGTGGCCGGGTCGAACAGGCGCGCTCACGTTCCTCGGGCTCGCAGGTTTCACAGAACCAAGCGGCGGCGGCGGCGGAGGAGGAGGGAGGGAGGGAGGCGGACAGACGGACCGGTCCAGCGGCTACAGCAGCTCCCGTCTGCAGAGGCTTCGAGCACCGCTCATCTCCGTGTCTTCTCCCCGGCTGAGCAGCTGAATTCACACCGGGGCCGGCGCCTTTGTTCCGGCCAAACCACCACACGCACCTCGGTAAAGAGACGTGTCGGTCGGCGCAGTTTACTCCGCTGACCTAATTCTGATATGTTTTAACGGCAGATTTTTTTTAATGATCAGACGGCGTCATCATTCAATGTGATACGTCCTGACGTCATTCCCCGGCGACTCCCGCTGCTCGCTCAGTTTGTACACTTTGGCTCAGAAACGCAGGATTTCACCACAATAACACGTAAAATATGACATATATGTAACTGTGTGTGTGTAAGAGAGAGACTCGGGGCATGAAGTGTGGTTCACAAGGCGCCGTGGCAGTGACACCGAGCTGATCCTGGGCTGCGTGCCACCGTGTCCTCACATGACCCGGCAGAGCGGCAGCAGAAGCTACACGAGGACACGCCACTGAGTTTCACTTGCACCTGATCCTGTCTCATGATGCCAATCAGTCCATTATTTCTACCTTCTCTCTATTGTTTGTTTTTCATTGATCATCCTGAGAAGCTGCTGTGCAAACCCACCCTGTGCTTCTCTATGAAAACAGCGGATTTTTTTAACTGGTTGAAATCTACCACAGGAGAATAAACCAGCAAATCTGTTGAGACTGATCGGAGCTAAATACAGAAACATGTCGGGTGTGTGTGCAGGAGTGTGACACGATCAGGGCTGCCACACTACCCAGAAATGTTTCTGTCAATTCAGTACAGTTATCAATAAAAATTGTCATCATTTAACAGTAGGCCATTTGTTGATGCATTTAACCCCATTTTAATTTCTCCCTTTTTAATAATTCCGGGTTCATTATTAGTTTCTACATCCATCAGAGCAAACTGAACAACTGTGTTACACCTAAATGTGGGTTATTGTTTCACAAATTAGTTGAATACTTATACTTGAAATGGGAAATAAATATATTTCCAGTTCTTTTCCATGACAGGAAAAGCTCTCTAAATTTCAAGGATGAGTGGGAAAACCAGCAATGATATTCTGACTTAGCTTCAGAAGTGCAGACTTCAAATTACCTTGATCCAACAGCCAACTCTTCAGCATATTGTATTCGGTCTTCGGGAAATGGCATTTAATTGGTTTTATCAGTCTCTCTAGGGACAAAAGTCTTCCCACCGCTTCATTCACCCTTAATTTGAAAGGGGTACAAATTGGTGGAATGGGCACATGCTGTTAAATCAGTAGTACATATTATTTTAGGACTTTCGGTTTGCCAAGTTCAATTTGAATTATCGGTGCTTTTTAAGTCAACCACACCATGACCTGAAAAACAGGAATACAAAGTAAACAGGACACTTTTAAATACAAATATACTGTACACACTGTCAGGATGAGTATTTCAGGGTTTATGGCAAACTTCAACATGTCATGTAAGACATTATTATTCACAAGATACTCTGAATCCTGAGCTCACAAAATACACCAAACAACATTAAGAGGAAAGCAGTTTAATTAAATATAAACACGGTTACAAAGTTTTGGCCAAAGCACAAAAATATGTGTCAGTCGATTTCTATGAAAATAGAGCCAATGTTTGTACATTAACACTTTTGATAAGGATGATGAGCACAACACTTAAAAATAGTCATGGGGTTCCTGTTGAAAAGTTATTGGAAATCTTCAATCTCCTGGTCCATCTCCTGATAAAATTAAAAGACAAGAACAGGTTAATGTCATAAATAATACATTTAATTAAGAACTGAATAAAACTGCCAATATTCCATGTTTAGGTAACGTTCAGATATCCTTCTCTTAGACAACAGTGCAAGAATAAAATATCGAAATCTCAAATATCCAAGGTTTTCTTCAAAGCAGACATGTGAGTTGATCAAGGACCCAACTATTGTTCTAACAAGCTTGACTTCCTGAGTGCCACTTCAGATTATTGGTTGGTACCTGTGCTTTTCCTCCTGCAACAAGTCTAAGTATCTACAGTAAACAAAGTGTGGCTCAGTTCAGTTCATCAGTGCAGTCCAGTACCAACCTGTATTAGTGCTGTTTTGTTGAAGTCTCGTCTGTGTCTGTAAATGCTCTGGCAGAGCAGAGCGTAGAGTTTCTCAAGCTTGTAAACCTCGAAGCTGTCAGTCTTGGTCACTACTCTCTCCAACAGCTCCTGAACAAAGGAGGAAGACAGTTAGCAGAGTCATGAAATGCAATAGACATTTCAGCTGGAAAACTTGATAAAGCCATTTTGAGACATGAAATGTCAAAGGCAAATGTCTATATCCAATTCTCCTGATTTTTTTTCTGGAGCTCGCCTTACATATGTGAAGAATACAGGAGGGTTGGGGGCCCAGGTAGAGTATACAGGAGGCAGGACATGGCGTACAAATTCTGCCTTAAGATCACTTGTTTTTTGTTTACAGCGCTTCAACACCGGCATCAACCCTTCAAACCGAACGCTCTTGAATCTGGTTATCCTTTCATGTTGACATCTTTTACTTGTTTGGCACCTCTTTTTCACTGAGATATTTAGTTTCGCATCAGTTTTAATGTCCGAAACGTCATTAACACCCCCACTCGCTATGAAGTTACTGGAAATGTTCCTCACATGGGCTCACACAAATATTTTCTGGACAGAGATTGTCTGAAACAACTGACTTGCACATGTGTGTTCTCATACTCAGAATGAATTAATGTCCAATCGACAATGCATGTCTGAAAGCAGCTAATGTGAGACAATAGCATATAAAGGATTGCAAACGAAGGGCCTTGACTTCAGTCACAAACACCAACAGTATCCCACACCTTTAATTTGTCTCTGTCCACCACAAGTAGTGGAACTTCCTTGTCTAGGATCTGCATAGCTTTGTCCACGTCGATCATCTGCTGCTGCAGCACAGGGCTTTTTACAGACCGAGTCCTTCGCCTCATGCTCCGCTCTGAGACACAAAACACAAGGACACCAAATATTAACAACACTGTTAGAGATGGCTATTGGTTCACATATTCACTTAAACCTCATAGTTGGAAAAAATTATATAAATTTGTTTTTTTTTATCTCTAGAAACATTGCACAAGGGATTTTCTTTAACATTTAATGGGTTGTCACTCACATTTTCTCTGCACTTTAAAATCAAGAGCTGAACTCAGTGGTAATAGCCAACCTGTGTTTGTGTCCTCCTCTCCTCTGACAGCTGCAGAGGCCTCTGTGGTTGAGGTTTCCGTTGCTTCCACCTCCATTGGCTCAGCATGACTGTTCAGTGCAATCTCCTCTGCAGTCGCTACCTTATTACTCTCATCCCCCTTTTGTATGGTTTGACATTTCTCAGTCTCAGTTTCCTTTAGCTTTTGATCTTGAGATTCACCTCTCTCTGCTGTGATGGACTGTTCGTGATGATCTCCTCTCTCTGTCTCAGTGAGGCTGCTCTTAGTGTTTGCTGAAAGTGTTTTGCTGTTCACATCCCCTTCTTCTGTCAATGCTTTGTAATTTTCTTCTAATTGTCCTGGTTCATCTGCGACAGCTTGGTCCACCTCTTCTTTTTCATCCCCCATGTAGTAGTCATTTTCAGACAGGATATCCTTGTCTCCAGCAGCTCCATTCCTCCCCTCTTTTTCCTCCTTCTCCTGGCTTCCCTGTTCCATCATAGGCTCTGGGCTATCTTCCTGACCTTCTGCAAGCCCTGATTGTTTATCCACCTCTCCTTCAGTCACCTCTGCCCCGGTTTCCTTCTCAGCCTCCTCCTCATCGTCTTCATCCACCTCATCCTCATCAGACCCTAACTGTATGTCATCTCTGGACAGGTTAAGAGAGGAAGCAGACTTCCTCTTTACGTATACGCCAGAGGCCCAGCGACTCTTTCTTCTTTTCTTCCTCTGGACTGGAGGTACAAAAAACAGATATTTTTATATAGCTCTTTCGTGTGTATATTTTTTTGTGTTGTTATTTATGCAGTTTTTACCTGTGTTTTTAGGAGTTGTGAAAGCAGAGGAAGTTGTATAGGGGGTAACAGCAGCTGTGGCTCCAGTCGGATCTCTTTTTGGGGTTGTGTCCGTGAACTTTGCCTCAGCAGGAGAATTTGGCTGTTTGGGAAGGACGTGGTAAAAGGAGGGGGCAAACCGGGTTGTAGTCGAGCTACCTGTGGAAGTCAAAAAACAAAGAACGGTAGTTTTCACCTACCGCTCTGAAACAGTTCTGTCCATCTAATGAAGCTGGAGGTCTGATTTAAGTCGATGCAACTGTGCAGTCTTAAATAAATATTACGTTGTTCTTTAAAGGGAAAAATGCTGAAAGAAGTATGAAAGCGGCATTCAATTAAAAGCATAAAAGTTGTATAAGATATTCCATAAGGTTAAAAAGTCAGTCCAACAATAACAAAAATGATCTACACTGGTTATTGTTGTAAAGAGAAGGCTAACACAGAATGTCCCAGTTAAAAAAAGGCATCCCTCAGGCTAATCATGAGATGTTTGCTTTCTTAAAAAAGCACATACACACACACACACACACACACACACACACCCACACACACACAAACAAACACAAACACAGAATTGACCTCTTGTGCTGCGTGATGCTTTGATTTCCTCACAAATCTTCTCAAAATCTTCATCCAGTTCATCTCTAATGATGGCATGGATAGTATCCTTCAGGGCACACGCTCTATGGCGGATCTGACGGCCTGGATGCCAAACACACACAAGCACAGACACACAAAGGTTGAGTTTAATGTTTCTTTCATAATCCAAGGCTAGATTTGACAAAACATAATTGAATAGTTACATAATGTAATCATTTGATTTAAATTTTAGCACCTCATATCTCTGCATCAGTTTGGTATATAAAAAGTATATGTATATATTGTATAGTGTTTGTACCTGAGGGGTCCCTGTCAGGGTTGTATTCCAGTGCATTCTGCCAGATAAGATCTACATCCTGCACAAACTCCTTCACTGCCCCATACCGATGGAGATCGATCTTAGAGAGAACTGTTGAGAGGTCCATAGGCTTCTTGATCACCTCAGCATAATCAGGAACCTGAAACAAAAAGATGACATGTATATAATCATAATAGTTATGAGCAACAAGTATCAGTTACTCATTGAGCTGCTTAGATGCACCACCCCAAAAAAAACCCACCAAAAATCAAACACTTTACAGAAACTTTTTGAAGTCACACATAACACATAAACCACAACTTCTATGTAAGTGACCTTCATACTGTATCAGGCATTATTAGACAGGTCATTCGGAAGATAACGAAATAGATAAAATAGCTACCTCCTCTAAATCCACAGGCTTTGTAAAAGTCTTAAAACGTTTATCCTGGGACAGTCGGTTGGTGACATCACGGAGGAAGAGGCGGAGCTCCCTGAGGGTGTCTTCCTCTTGTTCCTCCAATTTTTGAGTCTCCTCTTCAGTTAGCTGACGTGGAGGAGGAGGAGGGGCGACAGGAAGCACCTCCAAAGCACGGAGCACTGAGGAGAGAAGAGGGTTAAAACACAAAAATATTAAATCTCACACACGTCATACACCCTGAAAAAAGTCATGGTTTTTAAATCAATATTTCATCAACACATAACACTATGCCCCGAATCTTTTGGTCCCAGTGACCCTCTCTCTCTTGCTATATACTTTATGTCCATTCTATTCATTTAAAGAGTTTTCACACTTATATTTGTTCCCAGAAACTGACAAAAAAATGTAATGGGTAATACCATTACACAAAATGCCAGAAAAAATTAAAATAAAAGACTTACTATTCATTTCTATTGTAGAATTCAACTAATAGGGTTTTCCTTAAAATTGTATTAAGTACATTTATCTCCACCAAGGAGGTTATGTTTTCTGTATGTTATGGTGCTATAACGCAGAATTATGCAAACACTACTAACCAGAAGTTATGACACCTTTTAACTGTGAGGTATGGGTCATGGAAGAAGCTATTAACTTTTGCAGTTTTTTATCCACTTACTTGCACAGTCTGAGACTGCAGCTCAATTTGAAAGATATTCAGATTCAGACTTTCCATGACAATAATAAGCAATAAAAGCATTGTTAAAAGACAAGTGAAGCCTCCTTCCAATCTAATGTCGCGTTCCATTACATCTTGTAGCTGGGCACTCGGAATGAGGTCACACCCAAATAATCCGAGTTAATAGCCTTCCGGTTGCACAGGACCAATGTTGACGTTAGCCTGTCAGCCATTGTTAGCAAAACCAACAGCAATTGGACACTAAAATGAATATGTGCTAATAAACAGTAAAAACAGCAACTTCCATTGGTAATGAACAAACAGATACTGTAAAGTTATTCAATAGGTTAATTCCTTTACACTGCAATGTCACAAAAGCCACTTCACACATTAAGTGTTGTTCAGACTAAAACTTCTAAATTATTCATCTTATTGTTTTATTTTTGTTTACATATTTGTAAATTTCTTACAAATTCATGCATTGATCCTGATGGGAAAACAGGCCTGAGGAATGATATTTATGTCTGATCTTAACAAATATTAACCTTGAGTTTAGAAAAGTCAAGGTACTGCACAAAGCGAACTTAGATTTGTGCTTTGTTATCCAACTTCTTTATTTCTCACCAGCCTTCTTTTTTGAGGCAGGGGCCTTGGCAGCCTGGTTAAGAATCAGGTCCTCAAAGAAGTTTCTTCTTTCTCTGCTGGTGGGGACCTGGACCTGGAAAACTTCTCCGTACTCCACCCGAAACAACTCCTGTACCTGAGGCAAGAAGAGTGAGACACATGGAAGATATTATTATAGAGGAATGTATGTAAACCCTTTTTGAATTCAAGAAAATCGGATGCATTGATGTTGTTTTCGGAGCTAGTCAACATTGTATTGATCATCTTTTGATACCTCCATACTGAGCTGGTCGTATCGCTGGTTGCAGGTGGCCATCAGCAGAATAGGAGAGAAAGCAGGGATCGAGCTAAGTAGGCTCAGGAATGTGGCTTTTAAGGCAGGACCCACTGTTTCCCACCACTGTCCGATGTGAGGGATGTACAGGATACTTGGGGAGGTCCTCTTGGCTTCAAGAAAAATCTGTCAAAGAAAGAACAGTGGCCGGAACAAAATATGTGGATTAGTATGAAAAGGATGATGAACGCTAAACGGATAAATCAGTATGACGAGGAGAGGAAGACAGGAAATTGTTCAATGATATACAACCGTATAAAGATGGATGACATGACAGCTCTCAAAAAGAGTGGCTGAAGTGTAGATCATAAACCCCACCTTCTTCATGTTAGTGGAAAGGACATGGACCAAATTGCAAAGTCAAAGTACTAGTGTATGTTCAAGTGCTAGTTTTTCAATTATTTTGGTTTTAAACTGCAAACAACGATCACTATTGCGCAGACCCTGGCTCCATTTGATGTCAAGATGGAAGCACTCATGTCCAGGATATTTTGTCTTCAATTTTGGATAATGGGAGGTAGTCGAAACTCATCATCTAGGGCTGCTCGATTATGGAAAAAATCATAATCACGATTATTTTGGACAAAATCAAAATCACGATTATTCAAACGATTATTAATATGTGCCCTTATTTTGAAGTCTATGCTTTATTTTTTTAATCACTTCCGGTTCCGGTAAACACCGAGGACGGCTGCGTGTCTTATTCCTACGTAAAACCAGGATATCGGTGCCCAGTTATTCAAACCCTTAATGATGGCAACCCTAACACTCTATGACCGACTGACCTGTGTGGAGAAATGCGAGTCCGGTCTGAACAGCCAGGCGGGAGAGCGCTTGAGAATAGCGGTGCGTGGTGAGGCCGCTACATGGTCTGCTGCTGCCCTCCCTGCTTTTCCACTCGCTCAGTTTTTTTCACTGCCGGTCACCACCCACCCACCCACCCGCCCGCCCGCCTGAATTTGACAAGTCTGCAGGACCTCTAGTCTGCATCAGTGACATAATAATACGTATATATATTATACGTCAATATAAATAAAGTTGATCCAACACAAAGACATCCCACGAATTCTTATGTTACTTATTATCTAAATTAATATCTGATTTACCTGAGCACAGGTCTCTTCTGGTGCTGCTGCACTGGCTATAAACAGCACGGCTATGTCCAGGGTGTACACAGGGAATTTCTCCAGAGCATGCAGGACAGCAGGACCCAGGTAGGAGCTCTGACCTGAGCCTGGTCTGCCCTCCAGCAGCAGCCTGGGACGGTAGGATGTCGGCTGGCTGAGCACACTCCTGCACAAACAGGGAGGACAGTGACAGATAAGTGAAGTGGTTGGGATGTTTAGATTAATTTCATATTTTTTAACTTTTTTCAAGGGCTCATTCAGACTACATCTACACTGTAAGCTTTAGTGTTCCCTCTGGTTTTTTTTCGAGTGATTCATTTAGCTGTTCACATTATCTTTTAAAATGTGAACAATATCAGACTCCATGTGAACTGGTCATGCTCCTAATATGACCGGCATGCAGAGAACAACAAGATGCAACATGCAGCACGCTGTGTAGGGAGTTTACAAGGACAAGAAGGTAACTAACATAGAGGGCACAGATGTGCTTATTATGATTATTGTGTTTTTGTGCAGTGGAAGCAAGCATATGAGCGGATGAACAGGAGAATAACGAGAGATAGACTGAATGTCTAATTATGGCTTTTTGTGGAGTAACTGCTGTTACTTCTGTACAGAGGTGTGGTGATCCAGGAGTGGGGGGATTGTGACCTGAATGGCTTCAATTTAAAAGATTTCATCCAAATCTAGGGCTACTTTTGGTCGGTGCCTCTCCACAAGGCCCACCATCTATTTGCATGCGTATAATCTTGAGGAATGTCAATATAGTGACGTAAGAGTTGCTTTGAATTCTCTTTCAGGTCACTCATCTGTTCAGAATGAGGCTGCATTTAAAAAATATCTGATCTGTATCTGATTTAGGCCCAAGTACGAAAGTGGACCAAATCTAATTTGAAAGGATCAAATTCCATTTGATTTGTGCCATTAACACTGTCATTAAACAATCTGATCAGGGTTACTCGGGCCCACTGTGTAAACCTGGTCTTAGTTGCATAAATTATCTTCAAAAAAAGTTGGTTTACTGGGACAATAGATGCCCTACAGCATAAAGTGAAGAATACAGGTACAAAACAAGACTTCATGCTACAGTTTTCACAAACGGATTATCATCACAGAGTTTCACACTACCTGCTGAGGTTGAGGAGTCCCTTCACAGCAGGCGTTTTGCGTGGAGTGCCAGGGGTGTGCAAGGTGAAGCAGACGTCCTCATCCTCACTGAACATCAGGTCATCCTCAGACACACCACAGGCCACATCTGGAAATTAATGCACAAGCACAAACACACTCTGCAGCAGTTAATCCAAATGGCTGACCGATGCTGCAATAGAAGTTGGCAAGTGAACAGTCAATCTAGTCATTATCTGCAATTCCCTATGGACACTGGAAATTATTTTGTTAAATTAAATCAAAGAATGCAGGACCATGTACTGCTGAGGGCCAGAATAAATGAATCCAAAGCAGAGCAAGAGAAGAAAATGCAGAACTGTACCTTGTTCCCTCTTCCTCTTTAAGCCCACCTCAGCATGCGGGAACACTCTTCTGACAATGAGGAGAATGTTCTGTAGGGGGGCGTTCAGCAGAGGAAGGATGGCAGGAATCAGGGATTTGGCTGGGGATACCACTGCCCTAAAAAAAAAAAAAATAGAGAAGAAAATAAATAAAACCACAATATGCATCATATTCACTTAACATCCATCAGCAGGACCTAGGCCTCAGGGCTGACAGAATACTTTTATTCTAACCAATAATATACACTACCTCTGGGCAGCTGGCACCATCTTAGACATGGCGGACATAAAGTCTATGTTTGTGATGGCAATGGAGTTGACATCAAGAACAAGTTTCTGTGACGAGGAGTAGATTTGTGGGTAGCAACGCCGCAGCGCACACAGGGCAGCCTCTGAACACACTGCCTTAATGTCTGCTCCACAATAACCTTCCAATAAAGACAAACAGGTTGTTAATGGACACTAAAACCAGAGAATATAATCTGTACAAAACTTTGTGCAAGTTTAACCTATAGAAGTTCATTGATGGAGTTGAAGGATGTTGAGATATGGGCTTTGTGTAACTCTAGGCTTTTGGGAGCTGCTATGCAAACATACCAACGCATTTATCTCCCAATTCCTCCAGAAAAGTGTCAGAGGGCAGCGGGGTCCACTGTCTGGTGTGGATCTTCAGGATGTCCTTTCTAGCCTGCCATTGAAAATACAATCTCATGAACATTTAAAATCCAGATATTAATACTGTACAACCTGAATAACATCTACTCCCCTGCACTCAGAGCTACTGCTAAGTACATATCACACAGCTCTGAAATAGGACAAGATACAACAAGAATTACGAGATCCTTAAAATCCTAAAGATGATTACATTTGAAAAGTTTCAACACATACAGAAAAACTACCATAGTCTCTGCAAAGTAATAGCCCCCTAAAAACAGATGTCCCGGAAGTGGCCGCAGGAGATTGTTGTTTACATGATTATATTCAAATCGATCTAAAATAAAAACCATCATTGTAAACATTCATTCTTTTTACAGCAGTATGTCATGGCCTTTGTCTTCTACCTTAATGTGTTGGCACCAGTAAGTGGCAAGAGATGAGCAGAGAAAGACCTCAAACTTTTACATAGTTTAAATAAGTTATGGAGTGTTATGAAATATAATGTCCAAGTTTCTGTTTGAAAATCTTTTCGATCAATATGTTTGCAGTCTTGAGCTAAATGTGTTGTAAAAACATGAGATGTTTATAATTTATAGGACAAATTCAATGCTTTTGCACTTTATTACGGTTTATTGAGTAGCATAACCTTTTAGCTGAGGCTGTGCAGAGTTTAGAGATGTGGGAATAGATCACAGTAGCAAAGGAATACCAATGTGGGCACTGGCAGACCAATTTGAATCATTAAAGTGCATCTCGAGTTTCTCACCTCTCTGTCAGGCAGGCCGAAGAGGAACTCTCTGTCAAAGCGTCCTGGTCTTCTCAGAGCTGGGTCGATGGAGTCCAGTCTGTTTGTGGCTCCTATCACAACAATCTCACCTCTGGCATCTAATCCATCCATTAGAGCCAGGAGGGTCGACACGATGGAGCTACAGAGAAAAGACTAACATTATAAACTGATCTTCTGAGGTGATAATGTTTGTGATGTTGACAATCATTATAACAGCAGCATTGTCATCTTCCAGAACAGCATCACATTATCTCTTAAAAAGTACCGAACTACCACAATCTAAATTCAAACTGTTGTAGCCATTTTCTTCTCAATACATACAAAATCTCCTTGAAGAAATTATAATTGAAACACAATGCTTTAATTAAAGTTCAAGGACTCAAAACGATTTTTTTTTTTTTAAACGTATTTTCTGCTCCGCCACCCATCAGGCATGTGTGTTACATACATGCATCTGTATGTAGCTGTGTACTTCTTTGTTTTCAGTTCTGAGTGAGGTGCGTTATATTGCTGATGCTACCTTGTAGTAGTTTCAAATTTCCTGTGAACAACTTTACTCATCAAACATGAACAGGATGTAGTAAAGAGCACAGCTGACCTGTGGATCTGATCCTGACGGCTGGACCTGACTGGAGCCAAACCATCAATCTCATCAAAGAAGATGATCGAGGGACGCATTTGGTATGCCTAGAAACAATTAATTAGGAAACAATCATCAGTCAAAGATAAACATAAATTTGTTTAATCTAATTTAAAACCAACTTTTTTTTACACTAAATGTTATCTGATTCTTTGATGATAGTTTTCTCTTTTGCTAAAACAGAACAACAAACGTAGATGAAACGAAGATGAGTGGCTTACCTGGTCAAACAGCAGGCGTAGCTGTCTCTCAGATTCTCCCACCCACTTACTGAGGCAGTCAGCTCCTTTTCTCATGAAGAACGACACCTTTTTCTCCCCCTGACTGCACTCGTTGGCCAGCGCTCTGGCTACAAGGGTTTTCCCTGTGCCGGGGGGACCATAAAATAAACAGCCCCTAAACACAAAGGAAGACATGACAAACACCAAGAATGGGTTTAGCCTTAAAACCAAACTAAAGCCTGAGGCAGCAGCATGCTGAGGACAGCACATGTACATACTGTATACGCTGTATTTTAAATACTGTATATACAAGCAACCATTTCACTTTCAAAAATTCAAACAAGCATTGTTTACCTGGGTGGCTGTATCTTGAACCTCTCAAAGACTTCTGGATAGAGGAGAGGGAAGACCACCATCTCCTTCAGTGACGAGATGTGTCTACTCAAGCCCCCAATGCTGCCAAAGCCAACCTGAGCCACAAACACTGTTATTTTAATATACTTAGTGTAATCTTACAGTCTATAGTGTTTTTGAATGTGAAATATCTCTGTTTCTGGTTCAAATTACAGTACCTCTTCAAATTTATAATTAGGGTAGACTAATGCTTGGATTAACAATGTGTATGTTTATGTTTTTTCTTTCAGGCTGCTTTGATATATTATTTGTCTTCATCTTTACATCCATCTTACCGTCTTGTCTATGCACATGGGGTCCACATCAGCAAGGCTGGCTCCAATCTTCATCCTGTCCTTCTGGATTCCCAGCAGGTCTTCCTTCACAAGGTTCATTGGTAAACATCTAAATAGAAGACAAAGGAAATATCAATATTAGTTAACTTATAAATCACTGACATCATTATCTGTAAATATTACTGTGGGAAGTTATTATTACTTGACCGGATGATGGGCTGTGACAACATGTAAAAACAATCATTTTTTAAAGACAATTTTATGAGCTTGTCTTGTCTAATCCCCTTTACACTTTATGAACTGAATGAAACATAAATGGTCTCAACTTAGTATGCTTGTTTTTGTGCTGTTTGAAAGCTCCTGCTCCTGCTGCTGCTACCTGTTGACTGGCCGGCTCCTGCCCCTACTCTTTCGTCTCTGGAATTTCTCATCATCTGAAGATGAGGACGTAGAGTCGCTACTGTGGATGGCATGTCTCCTTCTGCAAGGGCAAAAACAAAGGGATACAACAATGGCAGCAGTACTGCATGTCACTCTCTGCAACAACAACTGTTGAGTAACAACTAAAATGAACAACACTGCTACCAGTCACCAATCAGACAGTATTCATATACACAAACACACTGTGGATAGAATAGTGATAATACATGGATTTAGAAAAGATTATTCAAAGCAGAATTATCTGATTATGATCTGCAATAACAGAAAGATGAATCATCAAGTTCAAATGACACAATCACCATGCATGACCCTGACCAACACACCACAAGAACAACATACAACAATTACACAATTCACTTTAAAGGCCAAGTGACAAATCAATTACACAAAATGTTTTAAGATGTACATATGCTAAGGCTGGCAAATAGAAACTCAGTGAATATTTCTTTGTTTTAAGAATACTTAAAAAGTATAGTTTGGATAATTTGATTCTCTGTCTCAGTATTTCAAGTGTATTCCCACCCAAATGTGCCACAACTACACACGACCATAGTGCATGGATAGACAACATCCCAAAGAAGAACTACAGAATAAACACTGACAAAGTCAAGTAGTGAGGGTCTTACCTCTCTGAACTACTCCTGAGGTTCGGAGGAATCATAAATAAAAGGAGGAAAACAGAGGAATTTCTAATGGATTTTATACCTGAGGTACTGACCCATCTCTGTAGGTTTGAAATACTGACCTAACTTCTTTTTGTGCCACTGTCTAAATGAGTAAGTGAATAATATGATATAATAGCGATCGCATGGTGAAGAAGAGACTTATTCAGAGGCTCTATCTTACAGTAAAGGCTTTGATGAAGCCGAGAGAGGAACGTAAAAATATATCTGATCCATGGTTATTACAAACGTTAGATCTCAGATGACTCAGTCATAAACTAGTATTTTTAATATAAATCAATTTCTGAATAATGTTGGGTGTGATGTTTTTTTGGCTACTGTGTGGAGGAAGAAAAACCTGAATATGAGTATATGGTGAAACTGTCACCGCTACCCCCTCTTTGAGCAGCATCACAACCTCAAAACACACTGGTTATTCAAAATGTACTGAACTTTTCTTTTTGTCAACGGGGGGCTTTAAATAACTGAACTTAATCTTTAACATATTTACATTATCAACTGTGGAAAAATCTTCATCTTAAAAGTAACTAAAGGCCTAATTATAGTCCTGCGACTGCAACCCCGGAAGGCCACGCAGCTGCATGGTTTGTCAAACCATCGACGGATCCGTTTTGGTTTATGCTTCCTAAACGTGTTGCACGTGTTGCAACGCAATTCACCGCCAGAACACTAGGCGGAGTACCTTTTTTTTCGAAAACAAAAACACACAAAGAAGAGACGTCTTCCTCTTCGTCGAATGTTTATTTACATCGCCACACCGGCTCCTCATAGCCTATTTCTGGCGGACAAATCGGCCAGTCAGTGACGGGTTATACAAGTGGTCATACTTTCGGATCACTTCTGCCAAGTGCTCTTCTATTTGGTCCATATTCGTTCTTCTAAATCTTCCGTGATTTCCGCGTATTGTGGGGCATGAAACCGGAAACTAGACTCCGGACGGGATGTAGTCAGCCGACCAATCACAAGCCTTGCGGGCTGCGTGAGGCTCACGTCTTTTTGTCGTATAGTTAGAAAAATTGGCGGACGCACGCAAGCCGCCAGAGGGCTCGAAAGGGGCGTGTTGCGTGCGTCTGTGCAACACGAGTATAATTTGGCCTTAAGGCTGTCAAATAAAATATATATGGCATATAAAGGTTTGTCAAACCAGTGCAACCAATGAACTGAGCTGTCATACTAACCGGTTTGTTCTTCTTCTGTTGTAGGGGCTCCTGGGGGCCGTGGAAGAGAATCTGAACCTGCATCTGGAAGGGGACGAGTGGTCTTTGTAGTACATGCTGCGCTTCCTGGGCTCTTTGGGTTCTGACAAATAAGGGAAACAAATGAAACTGAATCGGAAACTGAAAATTCCGATAAATTGGAGAATTTCTGAGCAGAGTAAACAAATGAAAAATTTAGCAGCACATGCTAATAGCCCAAGAAAATGTACACCCCATCCTTTAACTTTCAAATAAGTACCATCCTGTGGTGCCTGGTAGCGAACTGCAGTCTTTCGCTGTCTGAAGTCGTAGCGCCTCTGGTTATCTTCTTCCTCATCCTCGCCATCTTCGTCTTCATCATCTTCTTCTTCCTCCTCCTCCTCATCATCAACTTCTCTATCTTGCTCCCCCTCTTTATCATGATCCTCCTCGTCCACTCCTGTGAATTAGAAAAATAATCATAAACTCCTGCTGCCGTCTGAATAATCTTCCCCTCAAACTTTAAGGTACTTTTAAAAAACATTTTCACATCAACAAAATAAATATACATACACAGGTGGATTGGATGCAGGGTAAGGCTCGCAGTTCAGGTCGGCGTTAAGAATTGTGGCCGGCCAGTGGTGGAGACAAAACTGATCTGCCATACGCATGCGCATGACTTCTTATTAGGGGTGCAACAATTAATCGACAAAATTGCTGACAAAAATAGTTGCCGACGAATTTAATCGTCGATGATTCGTTGGTTACGTCATAGCGCGTGTTTTTTGTACTGTGCAGTTGAACTTAATGTTGATTTACCGGAGGTGCTGATGGAAGTAGCTGAGGAGTGAGACATCTCGCTCCCTTCCTATCTCTGAAAGTCGCACATGTGCAATAGCGACAAACATGGACCAATGGCGGTGTCCGTTGCAACATCATCGCATACCAGAAAGTCAAAAGTATGGAAGAACTTCTCCCTCAAAATAGCCCAGAAAAAATACCTGCAATATTTGTAGGGCAGACCTTGCTTTCAATGGAAGCAGGACAAGAACATTTGAAGAAGAGGCACGTGTGACATCGTAACGTAGACGATACAGACTCGCCTCGGTAATATAGCCTGTTAGCTAGCTTTGTATATAAACGTATATACCTGCGGGCAGGATTCTAGAATCCATTACAAAAACATTTTTTTAACGAGTTTAAAAGCCTAATGTTATTTTTATTTTTTACATCACAATTACTCAGTCCGAAAAAGACTGTAGTTTTGTTTGTTGACTGTAGTTTTGTTATTTGATGTTTTTATTAACAGAAAAAATGGATACATGATTTTTTATAACGGCACTTTGCCTGTTCTTGGTTCACAGGAAAAAGGGACACTTGAATTATAAAAAATTATATTAGCACTTTGCCTGTCCTTGGTTTTAAATGGACAAATAATAGATTTTTCTTTGTCTTGTATCAATAGTACCCTTATATGCAGCAAAGTTTGTTAAAAGACATTTTTGAATGAAGTATCGACCTGTATTGTCTTTATTTTCAGTCATCACATGCCGCGAACAACCTCAAGCTAAATTTAAAAGCTGTTGGCTAAATAAGAGCAATGGAGAATTTGTGTGATTCATTAGACGATTAATCGAATAATCGATAGATTAATTGACTATCAGAATAGTCGTTAGTTGCAGCCCTACTTCAGATCATCATCTCCTGCTGTGTGATGCTGGCACTTCACACTAGTTTCTCTGTGAGCCAAAAACAGTATTCTCCTCAGCAGCATTTACTACTAGCTTGATTTGTTTGTTTTTAGCTAGCTTGCTAGCTTCTCGCTCTCATCATGGATTTGTGGGCACTGACTTCCGAAATTCTGGGTGCCCCCAAAAATAAATGCATGCACCTTGCAGGAGCACGCACAGCTACAACTATATCATACAAAGCCTGAGCTAAAACCCATTTTTCCTATCACATGTTGATTTAAGTGTCTCTATTTAGTGTTGAAGAGCTGAATCTGTGACTTGATCTGAAGAACAGCTGCCATGTAATGCATGTCCAGCTATTTCATCATCATAGACTTGACCTTTATACAGTCGGGTCAAATGTCTAAAAGAAGCAATTCTGTTTGTCGATCTCTAGAAATAAAGCTGCATTGTAAAAGCATTATTTGTCAGGTGTGCATATGATTGATTGCTGGGATTTACGTCCTCTTCTTTTCTCAGACTAAATGAGTGTTTGATGTATGAAATTAATCAATAAGTCAAAACAGCCCAATATATTAGCTGGTAAAAGAGATGACTTGAAATACCTGAAATACATGAACAGTCTGCTGGACACCTGAAAACAGATGTTTATCTCCGGCCCGTTCTTGGCTAGTAGTTTTAGTGACGTCAACTTCAGTCGCCTAAGGCAGTTCCTCATCTTGCTCCAATGTTACTGCATGGCCAGAGACCTATGCAGAAAATTTCACTGCTTTCCGTAACAGAACTGACCTTTTTCAACATGAACGCCTCCACCCAAACCACGCGGGATCTAGTCTTCTATCCAATGACTGTTGAGTGCTATGTTGTGTGTCTAATTGGTGAGTGGATTTGTGATGCATTTGTTGTATGATTTAAGCATTACATTACACCTTTATCCGTTTCTATATATATGAATGTATTTTGTTTTAATGTTTGCTTTAATGTGAAGCACATCGATTTTCTTTTAATGAAATGTGCTTTATAAATAAAATTGCCATTGCCAATGGATAACCCATACACCTGGACTCAGACCTATATGCTTCTATTTCCCAGCTATGGACCTGAAGTGGTTACTAAACCTATAACAGCTCACCTTGGTTCTCCTCCTCAGGGTCTTTACTCTCCACATTCGTCCTAAGAGACATTCGCATCTGGCCCCGAGTGTAAACGCCAAGCTGCACAGAAGGAAAAGATTATTAAATCACTGCTAAAAAGTTTTTTTCTTTGTCAAAATGAAAATACCAAAATTAAACATATTTCCAGATTTTTACCTCATCTTTAGTGTCTCTATCTCTGCTCTTCAGTCTCCGTCTCATCTTCTTCATGTCGTCCATCTTCTGGAGGACAGCTTCTGCAGTGCTGAGGTTAATCATAGAAAAAGCTCATTAAATTGTGCCAAAGTATATCAAGAAACTAAGTCATTAGATAACGTTGCAATCGCAACAATCAAGCAAATTCAACCATAAAACTAGGGCTGCAAAGCAGCACTGAACGGACCCAAGCACATGCATTTTGAAGCATTGCATGCATTTTGCCCTAAGGATAAACGCTTCACTTCTTGCGTCCATCACGTGACAGCGATTCTTGCCTGCTAATTGCTCATACGGTCAATGCTATCAATTACACATACACTGTGAAAATGTTATGTAAACTGAATGATAGTTGTAAAATAAAGCTTATTTCCAGTTGCCAGTAGGTGGCACCATCAGTATGATTACATACAGACTAATAGATCTGTTCGGGTAGGGGCTCTGCTGTGTAACTGTCTGCTAAACTTGCCAGTTTATGCAGATTTTCTCATTTGTTATTTGGGTTGGGTTTATTTTGTTCTTTATGTTCAAGTATATGTCGTGTTATTTAAGTTAGTAATCTTTTTAATCGTAGCGACTCCGCTCGCATAAGTGCCTGTGGGAGGAGCGGACCGTTTTAATAAACACACCATATCCCTTGCTTCCATGCTGAGGCAAATATAAAACACCTGCCGTTCAGCTGCGTCAAAGGAATGGTAGCAGCAAAAACGACAGGACGCCAGCTGTGCAGCAATTGCCAACCTTACGGACCTACTGATCCTAGTTAAACACCCCTCGCCGAGTGGAGGTTAGGAAGCTGGTTTTATTCACTTTGCTGAAGGTAGCGCGGAATGGGAGTCGCCATGTCACGACTGGAAGGTTTCCTGTTGCGTTTTTCAAAATGCGCCTCAGACTCTTTTGTTTGTCTGGTCATGATACACCTGTGTATTAATTTTTGTGAAGATTGGTCATGTGAACGCGTTCCAGGGTCCTCGGGGGGCACCTTTTAGCCATTTTGCCACGCCCATTTAAAATTACTCCAGAATAGGGAAAATGGCACCACTTTCTATTTTTCTGCAAATTTTGTTAAAGGCCTCAAAAAGCCAATTAATTGGCCTGAAAAATAATACAAATAATTCATACAATTTCAATGGGGCCTCCCATCATCTCCTACTGTTCGGGGCTCGGGCCGTACATTTAACTTGCTTCATATTTCTTTTGGAAAAGCTGCTGTGAAAAATACAGCTTTGAAAAATTTATGAATTTGATGAATTAGATTTTATCTGAACTCACTTGGTGATGAGGCGATCGTAGAGCACTGACTGGTTGCGGGAATCCAGTTTGTATCTGGTAATTCGGGAGCTACGTCGCACTGAGCGATCCTCCTCCTCTTCCTCCTCCACTTCCCTGCTCTGTAGGTTAAAGCGGCTCCTCTTGGGAGTGGACGACCCTTCTACCTCATCTGGAACTTCTTATGGACCAACAAAAGCACCAACCTGTTAGTATAGTGTACACTGCTGAACACTAACTTCTTAAAAATCCAAATGCTCTGAAGATGAACACTGTAAAGACCCGCACCTGCTTGCTGCTTACCGCTGGATGCGTTTCCTTCTCTCTGAAGCCTGGAAGATCTTCTGAAGATGGAGAGAACAAATGAAATATTACATTTGATTGAATTCTTAAATGATCACAACTTTTTCCAAAAAGATTCTGTAGTTTGTTTTCATGGGAAAACAAACTACAGAAATATAACAAAAATATTCTTGAGGTAATAATTTGTGATCTCAAGATAATGGCATGAAAGATACAATTGAGAGTACAGCTGTTCAGCTTGTACAACTTGACATTCTTGGCTCTGTACATCCGCACTGGCCAAGAGTCATTTTGTTGCAACCGCTTTTCCGCATGTAAAACCTAAACCACAGACAGAGGGATGTTGGCTATGTAGTGACACTAATAATCAAATGGTGGTCAAGGTGAGAGACACTGTATTACCTGGTGCTATCCTTTTCTTCAGTCACAGGAGAGCTGGTCGTTGGCTCCATGTCAGCATAGGAGACCTCTTGCTTCATTCTTTGTCCTCTGGTCCGTGGAGAGAGATGGACACCACTTCCCTCATCCTGCCTCATATCACTTTGTCCCTGGAACAGTCACATTACAGGATTATCACAGGACATATGAAGGTAATGTCTGTTTTCAATAATTTAAGTTAATCATGGAGCAGCATAATAAATATTAGCAGGTGTATCAGACACACTTCTACAAATAAGTTGCGAATATGACCCTTTAATTACCAGAGCAGGATGAAGCAAACTGTTTGTTTAACAATTACAAAGCTGTAAGAGGTTTAACATTCCATTTAAAGTTGGAAAATCTAATTTTTAAATTATACAAAATCAGTGTAAAGTGTTATATTTTGACACGTATAGGCCTCCATAGTCAATATGAGGAACATTTTATGCTTTCTGTAGTCCTCCATCCAATTTTAGGGGACCGCTCGTTATAAGGGTGTGTCCTGCTTCATCTCTGCCCTTTGTTGCTCTTATACTCCATGGGAGAGGTACGTGCAGTTTTTGTCTTAGAAATCTCCATAATTTAGCCTCTCTGTTATTACATTTATAAGTGTACTTTCTAGTTTAAAGTTATTGTGTCGTATGCGAAACCTATTTCTGTCGTTTCACTAGTATTGGGGCCCTACACATTTGAAGGGATGATTCTGCTATATGGCTCTTTTGGTAAGAATAAAAGGAGATCACCTCCAAAAGACATTTAAAACATCCATTGCAAACATTCACTTTGTATATGTGGATGATCCATAAATTGTGCATTTGTTCCTCTATATATGATATTAGACTGCTGGGTGGCAGTGAATGTCCCATGACCACATACAGGCAAACAGGACAATATCAGTGTTTGTCAGTCACTGAACCACTGTGTGACTTAAGGGGGCTGCTGCTGCTGACCCCTCTCTCAGAAACAGAACAATTCTTCAGATGTAAAGTACAGTTTACATTGTGTCAAGCAACATCTAAAAACTTAGAACAGATCAATATCAAGCATGTATTGACTAAATCAAGCCTTTAACAGCTTGTTTAAAAAAGTATTGGATACATAATGCGAATCTGGATAAAATATTATTTCCAGTGATGAAGTAAAAGAGGAATTTGTCTAAGCTTAATGAATGACTGATATGAAGGGGGAATTAAAGAATGTATACTTTTCGTTTCAGTCTCTGACCAAACACATCAGCACCTTACTGAACACTCTGGACATATGGGATACTAAATAGACAGTCTGTACACATTTAGTGCTGCTGTGTGCAAAGACACATATCATTGGACATAACATTAATTTAAGATCATTTGAACTGAAGAGATTTAAATGGTCGATAAGTATAAACCGGCAAATGTCTGTCAGACATGGGACCTTCTGTAAACTGTCAGACAACAGGTGCCCGGTCTGATCGGGTCAGTAGAGCCAGTGACAAGCTGTCAGTGTAGCTAGCAAAGCTAGCTTAGCAAAGTTAGGTGGATAATTGATCCAGCTCACACATGGTGCTCTGGTTATCTGAGCGGATATCTGGCTGAGTATCCTCACATTCTCAGTGTTGTCGTCGTGGCCGGTGAAGCCTTCATCCAGAGCCCGGGAGGAGCGGGTCACCCGGGCGGACTTTGAGTGCGACGCGGGAATCAGCGACAGAAAGTCGCCGCTTGTATCCAACTCCATCGACCTCCTCTTCGGAGTTGTCGCCGGCTCAGCACCGACGCCGCCGCCGCCGCCGCTACTGCTGCGTAGTATCACCATCTTGCCCGCAACCCGAACATATACCAGTACAAACCACGGAGAGTCCGCCGCTGCTCAGCCTGATAATGTGCAGCGCTTACTGGACCTTCCACATAGCACAGTGACCACCAGCTGGCATACACACACACACACATTGGATCGTCACTAAACCCTTGATTTCTGGCGCCACAAACGTCATCGGAAGTGAAGAGGTAACCGGCCAAAGCTGCCGCCGGGAAAAATAGATCCCTTAGAAAAATCGTAAATGAACTCAAATAGTGAAGAGTATTTTATCTTCAACTCAGCGATGATGAAAAATATATTCGTTACCGCGTATTTTACCTCAACGCTCACGGAGTAAGTTTAAATGTAACATAGGCGGAGAGATACGTTCACAATTTGAAAAGGTTTCCCGGTTTGTTACAGCGCGCTCTACTCCATCTGCGCACCAGCGCGCGCTAAATATGTACACATACTGGTTTATGGAAACGTCATAGATAAATTGTGTTTACAGATATATTATAACTTATGTTATTTGAAGTTTATAAACAGTCTTTACGTGTTCATTCATACATGGACTGTATATACAGATTTCTTATAAACTTAACTTATATATTATTTTTAACTTTATAGACAGTATATGTGATGTCCTTACCTTTATACAAATAACAAATTATAGGGAAAATTATAAATTATAAGATCGTGATATACATTTGTAGCCTCACTAATGCCACAGCTAATAGTGCAAGGTGCATTAGTTTGTTTTCGTTGTCATATCAGATAAAAGTAAAAGTGTAATGTATTCTCTTTGCATAAAAACTATTAACATTTATTCAAGATTTAAGTATTATTCTTAAAAAAATTTTACCGCTCAAATCAGTCTGCCCACTTCGATAATTCCATGCACAATGCTACTCAGTTGTGGATGTGGAAAGGGTCTTAAACTCATTTTTAAGTCCATCTTTTACTTTGAGGCTCCATATATTTGTTCTGGATTCATATCAAGATAACACACATTTAATTATAGCATGGCTCTGAGCTGCCATCTCCAAACAAAATGATATATAACAGAGTAAACACAAACCAAATAAACTAATTTTGTTTTATTTGAATGGGACAGATTACAGAAGAGAAAATACAAACTCTAGAATTGTTTCTAGCCTGAAAAAAAAAGTACAATGTGTAAAACTGCTGTACAGGCAACCAGATCCTGACTGTAAATTCTCACAATATTCCATTGTATCCTCCCTTCTTTTTGTCTTTTGTTTATTCTCCTACTGCGTGTTGAGGGACAGATGAAATGCAGGTGGGTAATGATCAGGGACACGTCAATGTCCATGATCAATCACCCCCCCAGACAGATGTAATAGTTCTTATAGGCATTTGTATTGTTAGCATTTCAGTTTGTTTTGCCAGGTCATTTGTCACACTTGGTAATGCTGGAAAGCAGTTGCACTTTGCACAAATACTTAATGCAGCAGTATTAAATTTGTAAAGCGATGGTATTGCTGTAGCAGCAGAAATGAGAAAGAAGAAAAGTGAAGGATTCAACGGTAGACTTGAGACTTCACTCAGACCCCACATTCCTTTCTGTAAGCACAGCAGCCAACTGTCTCATGTCAAATTTCACAAAGCCAATTAGTTGTGAGACAACATCTGCCATCTCGCAGCCGATGAGTTTGTTAATGCGCTTGTGAGTGGTAGCCAGGTCAGCTGCACACACACAAAAGCTATCTCTTTAGGTGAATAGCTGTGGACTAGTCAGATTCTATCATCTCACATTAATAATCTTGAATAAAGTCAAGGTATGAAAATATGAATAACCGTGGATTGTGTCATGAGACTGTTGGCTACTCTGCTGCTGTGTCTTTGTCTTGAAATGTGGCCAGCGAGCCCCCGCACCAGGCAGGACCTGATCATGCGATGGCAGCAAGGTAGTCTTTCACCTCTGCTGGGGTGAGTCTTTTGAAGCCGGCCTCGTTGCAGATCCCCACCTCAATGTTCTCCTCTGTCATCTGACCCTCAAAACTCTCCTGTAACACAGAGATAGAGCAGTGTCAATGACTGAGAATAATAGTGGAGAAAAACAGTGTATAAGTAAGAGAGTCCAACCAAACTGGGTATTTTTTTTAAATGAATAAACAACATACCTTCAATGTCAAGATGGCTGTGTGGATGGCATCTTCCAGTTCCAGATCATTGTTATACCTGGAGATGGAAAACAAAGTGGTCATCTACCAGTCTGTGTCGTGTTTATCAAAACCCAGCACATATGATCATAATCCACATTTGTACTTGTAACATGATTTTCAGGATTAAAAACTAAATTAATAATTGTAGACGCCTACCTTTTCTCCAGGAATGTTTTTCCATTAACGTAGTTCTTTCCCATGGCTGTGGCTTTCCATGCAAAATATGCACCCTGCCAATCAAGAAGAAAAAACTCTTTAGGCCTTTAGGTATGTTAACGTCTGAAGTACAGAGAATTAAAAATAACATAATCCTCACATTAGAATCACTGCAGACTGAGGCCTACATCCATATTACTACATTCTAATTTAAAATTGCATCTCTGTTACTATGTTCACGCCTGTCGTCAACACTTCTTGGGAGCACTGCTAAACCCATTTTAGGCTGGAAACACTGGAGCTACAAAGTAGTATGGACGTGCAAAAACCCACATTGACTTCCTGGTTCTTGCGAGTCAGGACTCAACTGCCAACAATGACAACATATACACTTCGTCTAAGTAACAATTCCATCTCACTGTCATTCCAAGATATGACATCCCTTCTCTTACTTTTCACCATTCTCGTTCATATCGGTTAATTCTCCAAGTAGGCAACCCAGTGCAGAGTAGGACACCTACTTCCTGTGTACACTGCCTTGTGTAGGTGAATTGTGTTAGCTTGAATAACTGATAGGGATTACTGATGGGGAGCTAAAACACTCATCTGGAAAAATATTGTTTTAACTTTAAAACCAAAATACATCGTAGAATGGATGTAGCCTGAGGGGGAATGTGTAATTGCTGAGCACATTAGAAACAGACAGGATCTGCATGTTATACACAGTATAACTAACAGGTTTGTGTATCACCTCTTGGAAATTATCAGTTAACCCAAGAAAAAATGAGCAGTTCATTCTTAAAAGCAATTCAGATATATTTTGAGTATGAAAAACACTTACAGAGGGGTCTGACTGGAACAGGTAGGGCTGATCTTCATCCCATCCAGCTATCAGCAATGATACGCCAAATGGACGCACACCACTGAAAAAAAAGACCACAAGGTAAATATTCTGACTGAACATTGACGTATCTACATATTCATGCATCTTAGTTAATACACACCCAGACTGTGTGTACTCCTGCATTACAGAGGCAACTCTCTGGACAAGCTGGCCTGTGGGAATTGGCTCCTGGTAAACCAGAAAGTACTGTTGCGCCAACTTCCGGGCTCGTCGCACTAGAACTCTGCAAAGAGAACACAACTCAATAAGCTTTTTGAATATGTGAGGTAAGGCAGTCAGAAAAAAGAACTGGGCAGCTTCTGGATGTTTTCATGTACAAAGCCAACAAAGGCCTGAACTGTTTGTTAATCTTCTACACACAAATGATTATATGTTATTCTTACAACCACTACGCATGAAACTCATCAATGTAATAAATGCCTATAATTAATCTGTAGTATAGCATAGTATGCATGGCTGCAGCCGTACTCGCCACGGAGTTTGATTGTGTATATGTGAACAATCTATCAAAAGGAGCCTGTTGTCAGTTTTCTCGGCCCCTGAACGTGATTTCTTGCTAGGAGCAGATGCTGGTTTCAGTCACTTGCCAAGAGCTTCGGCCATTGCTGTATTTACCACACAAAAGTTTATAAAATGCCGTCTGAGCAGCGCTAATGCTATATTGGCTCTAGTTTTTCCTAGACAATAGAGGCTAGCCAGGATATAAAGCTTTGGTTAGCAAGCTAACTTCAGTAAAAGAAAAATAAACAGATAAAAATAGACATAACCAAAAATTTAAATCGGTGTTGCTTTCTACCACTGGAGACAGCTGTGGGTGACAAAAGGAATGAAGTTTGATACTGCACCTTTCCTGCTAGTTACTAATTTAACTTGTATCGATGGCTATGTAGCAACAACAGTAACTGGCATACAGCCTATTTAAGCTCAAGTCACTGAAGAAATATACAATACTGCCAGTAGTACAAGTCTACACCACCGGGAAAAAACAAGCCATCAGTAGCTGTCTGGAGACTGGAATATCAATAAAAATACTTTATAGTATGCTTTGCAAATATTTTCCAATTTGTTTAAAATGCTTAAAATTGCATAACCTAAAAAACATTAACTTACATCAAATGCGATAAGACTAGGAATAGTTTTGTTGTGTCTGCTTCTGAACAATGTTTTTTTTTTCAATGTTTTTCTGTATTGACATTTAGAAGCTAATGGACATCACATAGAAAGACACTCGTCTGAAATTAGAAAAGAAAGACAATCGGTTTAAGAGGACCCACCTGTAGTCAGGCCCCATGCCACTGTAGACCATGCCTATGTGCTTAGTGATGGGCTCCACTTTATGGACACTCTGCTCATCATACAGAATGGACTTCTGTTTCTTCTCTGTTGCCAGGACAACTCCATTGGAAGCTGAAATTCAATGAGAATACCAAAGTTAATGTCAGCACAAATCCAAACTTGTGGTAATATCGAATATCTAACTTGTTTAATCTATGTAATTAAATGTAATGCAGCCCCTAAGGATGATGTTAACAGCTTCAGTGTGTCAGGGTAACTCATCCACTTGTTCAGATACATGACAAGGCTTTGATTGTTATGACAAAATGCTGTTCACATATAGGATTAACTATAACGTTAAATTACTAAATTAGCATTTTGAGTTTTGTTTTTGAGGTTGAAAATTCCATACTGGTAACCACTAGCACATTTAAGCTTACGTCACACTGGCATCTGCACCTGGCATTTAATCCAGGTCAAAAGAAATTTCTCCAAAGCAGTGACACTATGTCAGAAATAATTTACATCCAATTTCTGTATAAAAAAAAACACAGTAATGAATGTTGCTGCAGATTGTCATCCTTTCAGCAAACAGTCTAATGTGTAACGTATGTGGTTTATTATCCAATATCATTACCACTGCATATCTAAAGCATTTTCTATAATTAATCCACAACCTGTCAAAAACCATCAAAGGCCAGTGGTGCAGATTTGACCCAAACCCAGTTTATTATGATTCACGGTTTCCAAGAGTTCATACCTTTGATGCCAACTGAGGGAGCTCCGGCTGCTACAGCTGCCAGTGCATATTCAATCTGGACCAGTTTCCCCGAAGGGCTGCAGGAAGAAACACAGAGAAGGAAACTACGTTTACATGCTGCAGAGTGGAAGAGAAAAGTACTTAATTTAATGCAGATTCACCAACAACTTTATTCTGAAAACCGGAATTAGCGTTAGCAATTTCCACAGGCGAAATAGAAAGCAAAAGCTAAAACAACTGACTCATGTGAGCTAAGTTAGCGCTAGCTAAATAGACACTTGCCTCTATCATGAAGCACCGAGCCGTTTCAGTCTGTTCGGTTATTTGCTCAAAAACAAAACATTTTCAAGGGTTTTAAATATCTGCACCAGGGAGACTAAAGATAAGAGCGTTTCATTTAGAAACCTGTTAGCCGCCAAGCTAGCAGTTAGCCGATTCATTGCAATGACAGTGCATCAACTACAGAGGCTCCCGAAACTCTCTCCCCAGATTAAAACAGAGATATGTGCATACATTTGATCAAACTGTGAAAGTGTCGTAATCACTATATGCAGCTCTTTTATGTGTCTTTTTTCATTTTATGATAATTTTAACAAAGTTTACCTAAATGTGGTGAGGGAGAAACTGTAGCCTCGTTCCGCCATCTTGTTCGTCTTCCTGTTCTTCTTCTTCTTCTACTGTGAGTGAGCCGTGAGTTGTAAAGCTGCTTCAGTGTGTTTACCGCCGCCTATAACGACAGAGCACACACCACCTCCCGTGATGCTATCAGGAGCTGAAGCATTGTGTCTGTAAACAAATACAAATGACAGGTTTGGTCTTAGTCTTATGAGATTGAAATTATATTTTTAGATCAAGTATTTTTTATTAAAAATTATATTTCGTTTTCTTAATGGTTCATTAACATAATTTACATTTTTACATGAATGGAACACAATTGGTGTTAAAGTAAGAGATTAATCATAAATCAATGTTAGTTGTACAGTATGTCCATATCAACTTTATGAGCTTGAAATTAAATAAAACAAAAATAATTAAAAGTAAATCAAATGTATTCTTACTACAACATTTGTAAAAACATCATTACATATAAATAGTAATACTCCAAATTAAAGTCATAGAATAAACTTTTTTTTGAGAACAAATATTTATGGAACTGTTACTAATCAGAAGATAACCGATAAAGAAAACGCATTAAGTTTAAACTATCTTGACAACAAACTTGATTTGGTTTATGTTTTTGTTATGTTGGTACTTGGAGGGCGTAATTTGGTAGTTGACCATTAGATGGTAGTGAATCACCATAAGCCGTCTTGTCTTCCGGAAACAAACAGAAGAAGAAGTTTAGCGTGTCGTCGCCGTGTAGTGACGTCATCCGACTGAGTGACCGAGAGCTGTCTGACATGTTGAAAGAAGAAACGTGCTGGCAGATTTAAAGATGAATTTAGCGGCTTTAGTGAACAGCCTTAGATGCTCTTTGCTGCGCATCGAGAGCAGGCTCCTGCAGGCGGCGGGATTCGACCCTCATCTGGGTGAGTTCACCGCCTGGAGCTCTGGACATTCACATCAGCTAACGGATCAGTGACAAGAGAAGATGCATGTTGGTGTTTTTATTTCTCCTGTATGCAGCTCCGGCTCTGGCAGTCAACGGTCCCAGCTTCCTGCCTCAGCTCCAGCCTCAGGAGGAGCAGGAGCAGCCCTCTGCTCTGCAGGACAGTATCATGTGGATGGCAGCACCCAAGAAGAGACGAACCATAGAGGTCAACCGCACTAGGAGGAGAGCTGACAGCAATCTCCTGAAAGTTAAGGTACACAAGACTCGGGCTTGAGCTAGAGCTCCTAAAAGAGGCTCCACCCACTCATAATTCAATTTGTTTAGAGTACAAACAGAAGGAACCCTACAGAGTATAATGGTGTTCATAGCAACGTGCTTAGATGGTGTACAGTATGTCCATGCACAGAGTGTATATACACCATTAGTCAAATGTTTGAGAACACCCACATTTCAAGGTGAGATTTTACTCGTGTGTATTGGAATATCAGCAAGCCTAAGTCCCCTGAATATCCTTAAAGGGATAGTTCACTCAAAAATGAAGCATCACTCATTATGAACTCACCACTATGCCGATGGGGGGGGCTAGTTGGAGTGTTTGTGGCTTGTTTATTTTTAAGCTATATAGTATGCAAAGCACTTTAAGCTGTATTTCTTATATGAAAGGTGCTATACAAATAAAGTTTATTATTATTTTATTATATCTGTGGCAATTCTGAGCGGGCAATTAAGGTTATAACAAAAATTCAAGATAAACTAAACTGTTGTATTTAGGACCCCTGTTGTTAAATGTGACTGATGATGCACATTAATTCATTAGCACTTACATCATTTTGGAATAAAGGTATCAGTACACCTCTAATTTATCACAATAATCCACTAAATTTGATCTTTTGAGACTAAGTTTGTACAGAAGTTGTTCAAGAACTGCATTTATCAGTGTTGGGGATCAAGCTGAGAGTTAATGAGGAAACAGGAGTCGTAAACGAAAGACCTGGGTGTTTATTTACTGTTGTCCTGACATATCTTGATCCACATCTTCACTCTCTTTCTTGCTCTTTCTCTCTCGCTATCTCTCTCAGACAAACATCGAGCCGTGCTCAGAGTGTGGTCACTTGAAGCAGAAACACATCCTGTGCGGCGTCTGCTACTCCAAGGTGTGCAAGGAGACCGGTCGGATTCGTCAACAGATCCAAGCAATGGAAGGAGGCCCGCTGAGGGTGCCCACAATGGAGTCGGTGGTGCTGTATGAGGGCGAGACACCAAGCCAGCAGGACAAAGACAAGAGGATAGTGGAGAGGGCCAGGAAGAGGCCGGCCTGGTTCAGCTCATGATGTCTTTTTTGATACAGTGAATGGCACATTTTGTCCTGGCTGTTATTCAGTAAACGAATAACTAATATAATTCATCAGAGGAGATACAGTTTTTCTTCAATCTGAGACAATGCTTTATCATGAATGTGTTGGTGGAAAAAAAAATCTAAAATTTAGATACAACTACAGTCTTTGGAGTTTGTGCAGCAGGACATCATTGATCCTTTTGTGTTATTGTTTGTCAGACTTGATGGCAGTCTGAGAGAAATTTACTGTAAATTTGAATGTGTGATAATAAAGCCATTGTTTGACTAAAGTCATTTTATGTTTGTTACTTCTTTACGTTTTAAATAATAAGTGAGCTCTAGTAATGGCTGCATTAGTAAAACTAGAATGACTCTCAGCAGAGCGCATACCTCAGTCAGGGCCCAGGGTTCTTCTTCAATTCAACCAGACTGCACCAAATTACACACACGCACAGACATAAGTCACATAAATATTAATTTTTTCTTCAACATCCATAAATGATTTCTTCAGAGACAAGTAAAAATGTCAATTAAAACAACTACTTGGAAAGTAATACAAATTTTGGATCCGCACCAAGATTTAGTGGGATCTCCCCTGACCCATACAATATTCTTCCACCAAGGCTCGTGGTAAAACAGTTTTTGTGTAGTGCTGCAACTAGCAGACAAATGCAGATGAAAACAACCTCCTTGGTGAAGGTAATGAAAGTGAAGTTTACATATTGATATTTCCCACACCATCTTCATCAACCACCTGTCTGACCACCTCTGCATCACTGGTAAAGCTCTTCCTTGGATCCAGTGCTACCTCTCCTACAGGATCCAGTTGTCAATATCAGAAACTCCTGCTCCTTCCTAGCACCAGTCGACCTTGGCGTTCCTCAAGGCTCTGTTCTTGGCCTCTTCACAATATACATGCTACCACTTGGTCAGATTGTCCATCACCATGGACTACTGTTAAGCTGAGGACACTCATCTATATCTCAGCACCAAACCCTCCACCCAACTTCCCCCACAGTCCCTTTTCAACTGCCTCCATGGCATTAAATTCTGGATGTCAACCAGTCTTCTCTAACTTAACAGCAGTTAAACAGAGCTCTTGGTTGTGGCTCCCAAGGGCCTCCTCCAGAGGGTGGGTGACTTGCTTATCACTAGAGGGCTATACGATCTGCTCATCCTGTGATGTCCGCAACCTGGGAGTTATCCTGGACTCCACCCCTAATTTTTTAATCCCACATCAAGTCTGTCACCAAAAACTGCCATCCACCACCTCAAAAACATCTCAAGACTGCAACCCTAACTTTCAAACTCTGTTGCTGAAATGCTCATCCATGCCCTTATCCCCTCCTGCCTGGACAACTGCAATGGAGTTCTGTTTGGGGTTCACAACAGACCCCTGGAAAGACCCCAGTACATGCAGAACTCAGGGTTCTCACCTTTTCTAAGCCCTGGCAACACATCCAACCCTCATCCATCTTCACTAGCTTTCAGTTAAATCCTGGGGTGAGTCCAACATACCCACTGCCTAAGTCACACAACCATGCACCCTCTGATTCAGTTTTACACAGCAAATGTGTTTGACTCCCACCTCTCCTTTACTTTGTCCATCATAACAAAAATAAAAACAGTATCTGGGCGCACAGCTGTTCAACTCAAGACTCTTTCTTTGTAAAATCGAACTCTCTTTATTAAAGTGATGCATTCGGCGGGCTTTTACTTTGAATGTAGTGTTGACAAGAATTTGTCACTCATAAACATCGGTTTTTGTAGCGCTCAGCATGAATCTGGCCAAGGTACTTGAATGGCTTTGGATGAATGTATCGGATTACTGCTGTGAGTTAGTGATCTGTTCAGCTGTCTCTTTCCTGCAACATGTGAGAGACATCTGATGACTGGGAAGAAATTAACTCTGAAGTAATGACGTGACCACTGGATCCATCTTAATCAAACAGATTAGTCATTTTATACTTCTGTCAACACGCACGCACACATGCGCGCGCATGCACACCACACACACACACACACACACAAACACACACACACACACACACACACACACACACACACACACACACACACACACACACACACACAGGGTAAGTTCGACCTTACTTTGTTCTATGAAGTCAGTGAGGATTCACACTCAACTTTCATCTGGATCCATGTGGTCGGCTCACGTCATGGAAAGAACTGAAGCTCCATTTCAAATGAAAACCAACCTTCAGGATGTTTTGCGTGAGGACATTCACTAGATTCACCACAATGTGATTCAGACGAGTAAAAATAGAAACAAGACTTGATATTTAAGACGTTGCCAACACACACAAATCTCAGACTACTTGATAACTCAGAGACACACACATTGGCGAGGACACATTCTTTTTTTATGAGATTTTTTATAAAAATATCAAGTAGGATTTAGGTGAGAAAGTGAAAAGAGGGCCTTTCTGGTGCAGACGGACAAACTGACGTCCACGCTCTTGACACAAACACACCATGCACTGTGTTAGCAGAGGAGGCTGCTACCTGGTGAATTCCCACTGTGATATTCACGAGGACAACCAGTGGAGGAAGGAGAGCCTCCAAGCATGTTGGCTGAGCCTGATTATTGAAACAAGACCACAATACAAGTAGGTTGATCTCCTATGAAATTCAGCTTTATTCTGTCCATTATGAAGTTTGTTTGGCATTTGTAGATTTGCATGGTCCAGTGTTCAGTATGATGTGGTATGAAGCAGAACAGCAGCAGTTTTCAACCGTACTTTGTGTCAATCACTCTTTGCCAAAATTGATCTTGTTGATTCTGCTTTACTTTGGTTGAAAATTACTCTTCATAACCTGATTGTGATGCAGGTCTATACGTCAGCTATGGATATAAAATATTTCAGGGACACATTCATGTATGTCCCGTGGAATCATTGCACACTTAGGTGTGTGGAAAACAAGACCAAAAAAATGTCTTGGAAAGATATTAGACATTTATTGAAAGTATTTTCACCATGTCAACACAGAATACGACAATTTTGATCATTTTGGTGGGTGAATCTAAAAACCTTTCAAGAATCCCATGGCAGTAAAACACTTTAGACGTTTGATGAGGTCATAAATCCTACCAACATCAGAATCGCATCTAACCAAGAGCAGTAAAGCAGCAGTTTTACAGAGTTTAAAAATCATCAGTCTGGTGTTTGTATTATGTTCCAGGCTGAAACTGTCGGAGACAGATAACGTCCGCAGAGAGAGTTATAAGCTCCAACAGGTGGTGCACTTCATGGTCCAGAGGGGCCCCAGTCAGACAGTGATGCTGGGGACTCTCAACGGAGCTACGAAAGAGCACCACCTACCTGTCCTCCACACCGGCAGGGACCCAGGCCCTGCCAGAGCCTCCTCTGGCTGCACAGTGGAACAGCCAGCCACACAAGAGCAGGTGAAAGATGAGTTGAACAAGCAGGAAGTGACTGACACAACTCAGGTCCTCAGAAAGCCAATCAGAGTGAACTTCAGAGCTTCCAGCCTGATGTCCTCTCCAAGAGAAAACTCTCATCGGGCGCAGAGGAGGGAGTGAAACAAGGAGGTGAAGCTGAAGGAACATCGGAAACTGTGGCTTAAAAATTACAACATAACATTTTCTCTTGTTGTTCACTTGCTGGTATCTGTACGTTAACATTTGCTTTAACGTTGCATGAAATAGCTACATTGAGTCAAAATGAAAAACCTAATGAAATGAGCCACTTTTATTTGTATGAAACTTCTGCACAACACATGTTCTGACTTAGTATTTGAGTATCATCCATATAAAACTCTTAGAAAAAATGTTTTTGACTTCTAGAAGTTATGTTAGAAGTGTATTGCTTGTCATAATTAAAACACTAAAAAGCTGTGAAATATGTTGTATTGTGGGAATAACACATTCTGAAGTTAATCTTTTAAGATAACGGTTATGCCCCTGGAAACTATATATTTTTCATATTTTCAGTGACTTCCATACAAAGCTCAACGAATATGCGCTAGAAACTATTTGTGCTTACTTGTTTATATTTATTAATAAATTTGTAACATTAGAGAAAAAAAATCATAAATGTGCATACATAATGTGATAGGACTATAAATATGAGTATCAATGTGTCAATTCTTTCTCTGTATTCCTGTTGCACAGTTTATACAATGCAGAATTAGTTTCCATGTCACTACTGTGCTATTCTTAACAGCAAAGACAGCACCTACTTGTGGTAAAATAAAAACATTGTAAAGAGACCCCCACAAAAGTTGCTTTTATAATCGAAATACATCAGTACTTTTGAAAGACTGAGGTGAATAGCTGAATAACCTAGAGGAGTAAAAAAAATTGTTTGAATAATTGAACTGAACAGTCAGCGACAATACATCCGACACTCACCAAGCTAGATTTCAATAAACAATCAATTCCAGGCCTTCAATGTGTTTTTTATTTTATTTTTTTTCTGTAGCAATGTAATGGGTTTCAATATAAGCGCTGCTTTCTGATCTGTTCCCTTAAAATGCACATGCACCTGAAATAGTCCTGTCTCCCTCCTGATCGACTAAAGACTCCCACAAAACCAGACTGAAGACGATAACTGTCCCACAACCGTCCATCAACATATAAAAACCAAGTATCCACACATGTAAGAGCACTGACAAACTTAACCATGTTTTATTAATGTCGCCAGTGTGTTTTAAACGTGTATCTGTTTTTGCTTCAATGTAGCATTTTCAAATAAAAATTTCCTGATGAGAATTTTTTTTCTCTGCGTGTTACCTGGGACGACAAGCACCATTTTTTAAGCCATCAATTTATAACAATGACAGAAAGAGCAACTTTCACACACTTACTCAACTGGAAGTGATTCGTGGCCCTTAGACGAGCTCAGTAAAATGAACACAGAATTTCTGACCACCTTTTCCAAGGGTATAAATAGAAAAAATAAACCTGTATATGTAATCAAGCATTGGTTGAGTATCCAATATGGATATTAACAGAGAGATCATAATGCATATTTGTGATTGTAGGTTTTCCCACAGTTAATTTAAAGCTAATGACTCTTATCTGGAGCGTCTGAAGTAATGGTTGTTCAACCTGACAGAAGTTCTCCTCTTCTCTAAACTCTGAGATGAAGGATGGAACTCTCAGCTGCTGAATATGATCTTGTTGAGATTAACCTGTGTGTTTCCATAACATCCCTGTCAAGTAAGGATAATCCCTCAGAATGAATAATACATCTTCATTTTCAGTGCACCTCAATAGTCAATTAAAAAACACCAGCCTTGTCTTTTGTCACTTTGTGTGAAGCTGGATTTTCCCTCCTAATATGGCTTCCTCAGCTTTCTTGTGTTTCTGGACAGTGACCTGCAGCTGCCAATACTTGAGATACACCCACATGAGGCTTCCGTTCTTCCTCTTGTCATTGTTTAGCAGGTCAGCACAATGCTTGTCTCTCTTAAAAATGTCCATCAGGTCAGACTCTAGGTCTAGTTCTGCCCCGATGGGTTCTTTGACGACCCTCAGAAGCATGTTCTTCTCCATCTCCAGCCGCTGATCTCGAGGTTGGATGAGGGAACAGTAGGCATTCTGGCGTTCTAAAAGGTGACCCTCTAACTCCTTCAGGGTGGTTGTGGCTCTCTGGCACCAGTCCTGCTCTCGTTCCAGGGCATGATGCAGCACAGCTCCCGCAGCTCCGGACTTTACCAGCCTTTGTGTCTCTTCCTCCAAGGCCTCTCGCTCCTTGTTAGAGATAAGAAAGAGCTTTAGTTATCGAGAAGAAGCTTCAGGTTATGGAGGAAAAGTGAACAATATCAGAACTGGAGGGCCAGTTGATGGAGTTTTTACCTGTTGTAGCTGTTTCCGCTCTTCCATCAGCTGCTGGCTCTGTGAGATCATGGCCTGTTTGTAGCCTTTCACCCTCTGTTTCTCCTTCTCTAGCTCCAGCTCTAGTTTAGCAGCTGCCCTGCGCCTCTCTGTAAGGGTCTCCCTGTACCGTGCCTCCATCTTATCTCTCATGGTGGACACATCCTCGTCATACTGGGCTCTGACCTTCTGGATCTCCCTCTGAGACTCTCTGGTCCAGATCCAACCTGTTGGAGTGGTGGAAGATAGGATGCAGGCGTGAGAAGATATCTCAAGTCTTAACCAACTGCAGCAAATAATACAGATTTTCTAAACCTGCTTAGCTGCAGGTTTTTAAGCGACAGTAATGTGGCGACTGTATGACCTGAGAGTAAAAATTATCAAGCATTCAAATGATAAGCAAGAGTGTGTTTTACCTCGAAAACGTGGCTTTAATGGAGCAGATATAAAAACCTGATAACATTTGAAACTTTTTAACACCATAATAGACCTTTGTCAAGTACAACAGATGTGAAGGTTTATTGAAATCCCACAACTACGTACACTGTCAAAACTGACTAATAACATTATAGACCATGAAATGTAAATAACATTAAGAACTACGTAATCATAGTTAAGACCTAGCATATAATATTTTAACTTACTACAACTATTAAAGGCCTCAAATTCAGATGACTGATTTTTGGACATAGCAGACCACGCAGAAATTCTGAAAACTGCTTCTGGTTGCCTTGATGCCATTTTAAGTCTTGTGAGTTAAATGCTTAAAGTTTTTTTTAACCTGTGATAACAAAACCGAAACATAAATATCAAGATTTAGAAAGTAAAAGATTTTTTTTTCTGAGTTTAAGTGTAAATGTCACACAATCGACAGGGATGAAAACATAACCACACTAGCCAAGTTAAAGGTTCTGTGTGTAGAATTTAGTGGCATCTAGTGGTGAAGTTGCATGTTGCAGGTTGAGTACCCCTCACCTCACCGTCCCCTTCCAAACATGAAAGAACCTGTGGAAGCCTTCAGTTGAGGATCTGGTCCTGTCGTTAATATAGAGTTTATTAAATATAAGAAGGAGGGTGAGGTGAGGGGTATTCAGCTGCAACATGCCACTTCACCATTAGATGTCACTAGATTCTAAAAGCTGAACCTTTAACATTGTTTGTGAAAATACATGTACACTCAACTCCTCAAAAGCTGTGTTCCCGTATTTGTTAGCTCATACACACACACACACACTAATTCTAACTTACGAAATGCAGCAAGTCCCAGCATGGGGACCAGCAGGGCGTAGTTCCATTGGTTGCCATCCCCAGCCCCCGCCCCCCTTCCTCTGGCTTCTGGTTGGATGTTCCATCTGGGGGGGTCATTCAAGTTGTTCATGGAGGCTGTCAATCACACACATTCATAAACACAGGGTAAACAGACATCAGCAATAATGGACATGTTTACATACAGATTATGGGCAGATGGTGAAGTTAAAATGTGCAGCACAGATGGAAGGATGTAACTGAAGAAGCACAGGTATCTCATTAACACTTCTAACACTGATGCCAATGTAACAAGCAGGAAGATACATGCCAGCACTTGGAGGTATAAACTGGTTTGAAGACATAAATATACACGTATGATTATGAAGCTAACTGCCATGCCTCTGTTTCTCCAGCAGGGTCCATTGGTCTGGTTTCAGATCCACTGTGCACTGTTATAAACAGAACTGTGTTCGAAAGCTCACGCGTGGCCTTTGCAAATTGAGTGCAAACAAACAAATTGTGTTGCATAAAAACATCGTTAGCATTTAGCCTTGTTAGCATACGCCAAAACACAGCAACAGCGAAACCAGTCTGGCATGAGTCGGAAATTTGACAGCCCGTCTAACCACAATATTGCTACGAGCTAACATGCTAGCTAACGCTTGGCTCGCTGGTGAATGCTCGCGGTAGCATTTGAATATGAAGCCAACACGGGGCTCTACAGATCTGTATTGTTTAGAAGCATCCAGTGGAGGGCTGTGATACACGGTGCTGCGTCTCACCTTGAAGGAAAAGTCTAGGTCACTTATATATTTGTTCCTCCTCACCCTGATTACACAAGTTTACGCTTCAGCATTCCAACTATACCAAGCGGGGGTGCTACAGATGAATCGTATATTCACCACAAACAAATTTGGTGCAGAATCTAGAGTCCTTATATGTGTAATACTATTTAAAGGTTTTATGGTAGCGTCTCTTTGGATAGAATAAAGTTTAGAAATTCATTTAGCGGTAAACCATTAGGTGCAACATATACGACACCCCCATATCTGACGGTGGTTTGGTCCTGTGCAGCAGAATATCCCATCCTCCGTCGTGTTTCAACCTCGGTCCTACAATTGACAACATGGCGAGTGTCCGTGCCGCGTCCCGTCTCCTCTCCAAGAGGGTTTTATCGAAATCAAAAGCTGTGAGTTATAACAATACGACTTTAAACTCTTGATTTATCTTTAAATTACTTGTTTATTTCGTCTGGTTGCTTTTTCCGAGCATAAAGGACAAAAGTGGACGCACTTTGAGCTTTCGTAACCAGCGCATTCCCTCTTTCGTAACCTGTGTTATGTAGCCGGGGGTTGTTTCAATGTGACACCAAGAAAAAAGCTTTTTTTACCAGTCTAACTAAAATGTTCCTCACAGTTATTTCATCTGTAGTTGGTTGAAATCGTACATTGTTAGTAACGTTTACAGTAAACTGTCAACAGAGCTCTGTCAGCGAGTTAATAACAGGGACTTCCGCTGCCCTTGTGGATACCTGCTAGCTGCTCATGTTAACATGCTCAATGATAGAGGATGAGATATAACGTGTTTCTAATGAAAGCTTTCGACTAAAATAATTTTTAGTTAATGCCACAGGTTTATGAAACATAACTTATTTATTATGTATTGTTGTCGGGGTGCTCGTAGCAATACATAGTGAAATCCACCTTTGATTACATACTATTTATAGCATTCTACGATTATTAGCAGTCTTTGATTTCTCTAGATAAGGAAGCGTCATTATTTGATTAAATTTTGTTTTTTAAATGTGTTCTGTTTTTAATGTCTCCTCTGTTATAAACTGTATTATTTTCTGTCAGGTGCCTGCTGCTGCAGTTCTGGGCTCCAGGAACTTTCACTTCTCCATCTATGGCAAGAAGAACAATGCCAAAGTATCAGATGATGTGAGTGTGATTTGCTAGAAATTTCAGTTTGTGTGTTCTCATATTGGCCTCTGCATTTGGTGTCTATATAACACTTACTGTTGGGGACATTTTTTAAATGATGACAGCAAACTAGCCTTACGTTATGCATCCCTATGAGTTATCCTGAGGTTTGACAGTAGCGTCTCTCCTTCATTGTTTGCAGATCTCTACTCAGTACCCAGTTGTGGATCATGAGTTCGATGCCGTGGTGGTAGGAGCTGGAGGGGCAGGACTTAGAGCAGCCTTTGGCCTGTCAGAGGCTGGCTTCAACACTGCCTGCATCACCAAGCTCTTCCCCACCAGGTCTCATACTGTTGCTGCACAGGTACAACACATTTCATCCATTAATTCTTGAGATATATTATTTTGTATGTTTGTTTGCATAGTGTCAGGTTGTCCAAGTCTTTCTCCATGTTGAAAAAAAGCTCTACAGATTTGTTTTTTTATGCTTCAAGTAAAGACAATTGATTGGAGAATTGAGTTGTCGTCTTGTTCCACAGGGTGGGATCAATGCAGCTCTGGGGAACATGGAGGAAGATGACTGGAGGTGGCATTTCTATGACACAGTGAAGGGATCTGATTGGCTGGGAGACCAGGATGCAATTCACTACATGACAGAGCAGGCTCCTGCAGCTGTAGTGGAGGTAAGATCTAGCTCAGATACCCAGTTGAAAGTTAACTGCCAAAGGCTGGCCTCTGACCACGAAAGAGCTAAACCATTCAATTAGAACGTACAACATAGCATGACGAACCCCCCCCCCCCCCCCCCAAAAAAAAAGCAAGCAGCTACCTTATATAACATGTTTAAATTAGGTTTTAAAACTTAAAATCATTTGAATAGTTGGGATAATTTGTTTTATATATAATTCAAATCACATCATATACTAGCCTGCTGTAATGTTGGTACACTGTAATGAAATGTATAATAAATCAATCCTTACACTGACAAGTCAGTAAATTTCAATTGCATGAAGTGTAGTACAGTTTTCATAATGGTTCACGTGCTCACCGTTTTAAAATATTGTCCAATTTCATATTTGTTATTGCACCAGATTATGATACAGTTTTTATATATTTTTTAATGTGCTGGTTTGCAAGTTAGAAAGATCGATTTTAATACATTTAAGAAGATGGACCAATAGAGGGTGATGTATTTTAATACATCTATTGTAAAATTCTAGTTAAATACATTTTAAACACACATATGAGGGTTATGGATAGACTGGCTCAGATTATAAACCAAATGCTGACCCTTTGATTGAGGTTCATCTGACGCACAATAATTGCAGATCAGGAACTCATGTTGCCGTTTTACTTTCCAGCTGGAGAACTTTGGCATGCCGTTCAGCCGCACTGACGATGGGAAGATCTACCAGAGGGCATTTGGAGGCCAGAGTCTCAAGTATGGAAAAGGAGGCCAGGCTCACCGCTGCTGCTGTGTAGCCGACAGGACAGGACACTCTCTACTTCATACACTATATGGACGAGTAAGTACACGCCTTCTCACCTTCTTTCTCTGACTCCGTCCAAACATAGTTATTTTGTGAAGCACAGTTTTATCTGAATTTCCTGTATGTTTTTTTTTTTGTTCAGTCACTCCGTTACGACACCAGTTACTTCGTGGAGTACTTTGCCCTGGACCTGCTGATGGAAAATGGAGAGTGTAAAGGAGTAATCGCTCTCTGCATGGAAGATGGATCCATTCACCGCTTTAGAGCCAAGAATACTGTCATTGCTACTGGGTAGGCGACGCCAAAATAACACAACTTAGCTTATAGTATGTCTTTACCATAGTTTTGATATGATATACATTTCTTCACGAGTGCACGTGTGTTTCTTTCCTTCCAGGGGTTATGGAAGAACCTATTTCAGCTGCACATCTGCCCACACTAGCACAGGAGACGGAAATGCGATGGTGACAAGAGCTGGCCTGCCCTGCCAGGACCTGGAGTTTGTACAGTTCCATCCTACTGGTGAGACATATAGATTTAAAGATCAAGTTATGGAGTAGTTCAGTTTCTGAAGAGTTAACCTGAGTCTTGTTTTAACGACTCCACTGCAGCTAAATATGTGTACGTACGTTAAAGACATGTCTGGATTTCTTAAGCCATTTTCAGACATGACCTGGTCAAATCCGGAGAATTGGCTACAGAGTCTACCAGGAGTTTGCCTTTCACATTGTCTTCTGCATTTCTGTGGACATTACACTTGGAGGCCAGGGTGACATTTGCGTGCACACATGCACCTCCTCTGGAGAAAATACGAAGGAGCTGCGCAGTCCAGTGCGTGTCTGAAAGCAGCGTTATAGTGATTTTAAGTAATCAAGATATTTTATCAACGACAGTTCAAAGTCCATTTGTCAAAGTCGAGCCCTTAATGGTGTAGTAAGAGTATGAACAATCAGAAATGTTTTTCATTCTCAGTCTATTCACACTTTTATCTAGTGGTCAATGTTATTCAATTTTTTCACAAGATGTAAACACTAATTATCTATAGTTTAATTCATAGACAACTGCTCAAGTGTATATGAGAGATAAAGAAAATTGACTTTGACACCAAATCCGTTTGTCTAATTGACTACATGGAACAATAATACAATTAATCTTTTAACGCTTGATGTTCTTTTATGGTAATGTGGTACTAAGGATTACATATTATTTGAACTCCCTAACTTAATATCTATGTTGTGCTTTTTATAAATGGGGTGGATTCATGAGTGTTCAGGCTAGCTAGTTGACATAAAGGTTACATAGATAAGTGGTCATCTTTATTTTTGTTCCTGCTGGACATTCGACACCAGAGCCTTCACTTACAAGTAGCCCAGTGATGTGACCTGTGGCAGGTCCTCAAAGGAGCCTCTAATTTAGGGACTTAGTTTGAAGTCTGTGGTTACAGAAATACAGCACAGTTTGTATTGATCAGTTGTTTTAGGTATCTATATAAGTGTTTTAATTTCAGTGATAAAAGACTTTTAGCACTTTTAGCATTCACCAGCAGAGGATGCAGACTCCTTTGTATGAGCTCACAGCACTGTAACAAGCTAAATTATTAACACAGTTAAATCCCTTTTTTTAAATCATAGAATAATTTTGTAACAAGAAACTGGCTTGTATAAAAATAAGTTGGCATAATTTAAGAAAGATAAGGCACTTACTATTCCCCCCCCCCCCACACAACTATTAATGAGTGTGAATCTTCTGGTGCCTGAGATGAAGTAAAATCTCACTAAATGTCAAGATGAATAAACTCATCACGTTGTTATTGACACATTATTATACCGTAACAAATTGGCAATAACGCAGTGAGGATTTTTAAGATTCCTTTGAAGTCCCTTACTCCTTGTAACTGAGCATTATTAGTCTATTATCAACATTGGGATTGAATGATCTAATTTAATTTACCATGGTTACACAAAGGAATAATGTTGTGCCCCATATAAAACTGGGACATTATTGTGAGGACTAGTATCAAAGTCTGCCTACTATGATGCTATTCCTAGATAAATAATGACTGAGCTGGATCGCGACCATCAGTGAGTCGGACAGACTTTGGTTTAACGTGTGGATCTCTACAGGGATCTACGGAGCCGGTTGCCTGATCACAGAGGGTTGCCGCGGTGAGGGAGGGATCCTGGTCAACAGCGAGGGAGAGCGCTTCATGGAGCGCTACGCACCCAACGCCAAAGACCTGGCCTCCAGAGACGTGGTGTCACGCTCCATGACCATCGAGATCAGGGAGGGCAGGTATGGACTGAGTATGAGTCAGAAATGAAATGTTTCTGTCACACTTATAATTACAATTCCTGGGAGATTGAAACCACTGAACAGGAAGCTGCTGATTCCCCTGTTTTTAAACCCCAGACGGTCTTCTTTTGTTCAGGGGTGTGGGGCCGGAGAAGGACCACGTGTACCTGCAGCTTCACCACCTGCCTCCTCAGCAGCTGGCCACAAGGCTGCCTGGTATCTCGGAGACAGCCATGATCTTTGCTGGAGTCGATGTCACCAAAGAGCCCATTCCTGTCCTGCCCACTGTTCATTATAATATGGGTGGCGTTCCCACAAACTACAAGGGACAGGTAGGTCACATTTACCCACGCACGCTAGAGATGTTTTGATTCCATTTTTCCCTTGGTACAGTTAAAAAAAATACCAACAAATATTATTTATCACGTGCACCACATTGTTACATACGTTATACATAGCTGTTTCACTTGTGGGACTTTCCACCGAAACTAAAATACTTAAATGATGTGATAGCGGACTGGTACATAGATTTACGTACACGCTGTTGGCCGAACCTGCACGTTCAGCAATATCTGAGGTATTGAAGTACTTTGCTAGGAGTTTGACACACTGCTTTTTTTTTCCCACAGGCGATCACTCATACTAACGGAGAGGATAAGGTGGTTCCTGGACTGTATGCCTGTGGTGAGGCGGCGTGCGCCAGTGTCCACGGTGCCAACCGACTGGGTGCCAACTCCCTGCTGGATCTGGTGGTGTTTGGCAGAGCTTGCGCCCTCACCATTGCAGAGGAGAACAAACCTGGTGAGGACCACTGTTGGATTGTTTAATCATTTTCGATGCAAAAATTTGAAACAAGAACAAAAACATACAATCATAAAACCTGGAGAACTTTGAAAAATCCTGTCAACTTTCCGCAGCTCTTTTACACATAGAGGTGCAGGGTGATGAGATTAGAGAAGTGTCAATTCTTCTTCTGTTTTAATATCAAATAACACCACTACTCCATAATTATAGCTGATATCAGAAGTTTTAGTGCATATCACTTCGCCGCTTACTCTGATATGTTGTTCTCTTTTCAGGAGAGAGCCTGTCTCCTCTGAAGTCCAGTGCAGGAGAGGAGTCTGTGGCCAACCTGGACAAACTGAGGTTTGCTAATGGAAGCCTGAGAACCTCTGAGATCCGTCTCAACATGCAGAAGGTAAACACACTAGCAAGCACACAAACCGATGGCAAACTGACATAGTGAAAAAGGAAAACTCTTTGGAAGTGTGTAATCACTTAGCTTCACTAACATGACCTGTCTAGAAACATGATTTATGTGTGTGTTTATCCGCCTCTCTATACAGACCATGCAGGCTCACGCTGCAGTGTTCCGTACTGGCTCTGTCCTGAAGGAGGGATGCGAGAAGATGGATGTTATTTACAAGAGCATGGATGACATCAAGACCTTCGACAGAGGTTCGCCGCCTAACTGTTTTCCTGTTTCTATCAGTTTACAATTCTACGTGAAAAAGATTTCCCTATTTGTCTCACTGTAAGGCAAGATACTTAAAGTATTTTTACCTCCCTACTTTCCAGGCATTGTGTGGAACACAGATCTGGTGGAAACCCTGGAGCTGCAGAATCTGATGCTGAATGCCGTCCAGACCATCAACTCTGCTGAGCAGAGGAAGGAGAGCAGAGGAGCTCACGCCAGAGAGGACTTCAAGGTCGGTTTTATCTGAATTTATCAGAATATATCAGTGGTCTTCTTCGATGTCTTCTTCATGTCTGACACCCCTTTTCATCCTGGGATAATTGTATATTCTTTTTCTTCATCAACACAACCACTTGCTCGCTGTTAATCCTCCGGATAAATTCCTGCTCTATTCTCACATGAGCTCATTTAGACAATAACCATAGTTTTTACTCTAAAGGGCTGTCAGGAGAACCTCTGGAGAATGTCCGTAGCAACTGATTAGGGACATTTGTGTGTTCACATACAGCCCCTCCTGATTATTTCCAGAGATTATCAGGAGTTCAGTGCATGTTGTAGTAGTAGTAAAGAAGCTGAACTCTGTCTTCTATTCTAAGCTTACTCTGTTTTCCTTATTGTGTCTGTATATAATTTCAAAAACAAGCAAGCATAACAGCCACTCCCCTCTCTGTCACTGTATTCCAGGACCGTATGGACGAGCATGACTACTCCAAGCCCGTGCAGGGTCAGGAGACGAAGCCTTTCGAACAGCACTGGAGGAAACACACTATGTCCTACGTTGATCCCAAGACTGGCAAGGTACGTCCAGTGTGTTCTCTACATTTTAAGGGTAATGGTGTGTGTATACATTTAATACATCTTTTGCCTTTGTTTGATCACAGGTGACCCTGGAGTACCGCCCCGTTATCGACACCTCTCTGGATGAGCAGAACTGCGCTGCCGTCCCACCTGCCATCCGCTCTTACTAAGAGACCTCCTCTTCCTCCGCTGGTCCCCTCCCTCATCTCCGCCTTACTCAATGAGTGAATTTATGATCTATTATTTAACAAGATACGTTTTCTGTAAAGGAGATTGTGTTTTGGGACAAGTTTTGCTTTCAGTTGCACATTTGTACTCATTTAGAAATGGTTAAATACACAACTGTCTTGTCGACGTCATCCCTTTGTGTCACTTTCCTGCTTCCTCTCATTTTTTGTCTTGTGTGTGCATCAGGTAATATTAACGTGCTCTTGTGACCTCTCATGCTGTGTGAGTTGGTTTTCTATAACCATATACCTTGAAACACTCGAGTGTGGATTTTTCAGCTTTTAGCTGACGGGCACAGAAAAATATAAAAAGGAATAGTCAGCTAGTTATAAAACCTATGTGTGACTTTTTGTGATGACACTATAGTTTCATTTCGTGGTGTTGCATTGCATTAAGAATGTAAGCAGAGTGACAGTTGTTCAAATCTGAGAAAGCTTTCAAATTCAAGCTGAAGTGAGGAGATGATGGAAATTGATGGAAGTCGCACCTCAGAGGAAGTGTTGAGTTTGTAAATATTGCATAAATGTACAATAAACATGGCAACTTATATTGTATGTACTTGTTATACTTCTATGTTAAATATGAAGTAGTCTTTTCTCACTTACCATTGCCTTCAGTTTTTGATATTTGTGTGGTCTAAATGGTTAAATACATATAACTGTTCAGTAGATAATCAGCTTTAGGTTTATCAATATATTCCTGTAAACCAAATTAATCAGCTTGAATCTTTTTAGCCACATGGTGTCAGAACAATGACATGTTTTGGTGTGTTGTCGTTCTCTTATTTACATCATATCTCTTGAGGGTAAATTCCAGTTAGGCTCAGTGAAGACCACAGGGTTGTTTTAGGTATTGGGCCTTTTAGATAGTAAGTGATTTGTGTGCTCTCAGAAGTTATGAATTATTCAGAGTCCAGACATCAGTGTCAATTCTTAAGTGCTTGAAAAAAAAAGAGGAGATTCGAGTGGGTTCTACAGAAACGGTTGGGTGTGATTCCCCCGACCACTGGAATTCACTTCCCGCACCTCGATTACAACTTTCACAATTTAACAAATGCATGCGTTTCTTGTACTGAATCACTCGAAGGGTAACATAATTTATTTTGCTGTTTTAAAAAACAATTGACAAGTTTTTGCCATCTGCATGTATTTTCATATGTTCAATAAAGTGTAGACTATGCATAGATACAAAATCTTCTGGTTTGTCTTCACCTGATGTTCAAGAGTGGACACACTAACATGAACACCTACATACTTCAATTTTATGCATTATGATATAGTAAATATCATATCTACCTAACGTTAGTTTTGCACGAAACATTTCACAGGAATGACACGTTTAACTTATAAGAGTTTGCAGCTTTTATTTAATACAATTGCCTTTTTGTCCACTGGGGGCAGCAGAGTGTATACACTGCTTACAATTAGCCATTCCTACTTACAGGAAATCTCCCGATGACGTCAGTATTCAGTGGAAAAACACTTCAGTAACCTGAGTCTGATCCCCATCTCGAGCAGCCACACAACAGAAATGTCAGCACACACTTACTGTTGACTGTAGAGGGAAATAAAGAGATGTTTTTCATTTTTTACATTTTGCGTGCCACACCGTCTAATCAGTCAGTTCCTTTAGTTCATATGGGAAAGGTTTCAGTGCCACACCTGGGAAAACGGTTGAGAGCAGCCTATCCTAACAGGCTACGAAGATAAAAAGAAACACTAACTAAAACTGGAGTTACTGCAAATTGACCCCCCACACACACACAAACCCCTTATTCCCATTTTTGATGTGGGAATTGATGGGAAACCCAAAAAGAAAACATAATTAATGGTAGACGATGTGGCTGTATAGAATCCTGTGGAGGATTAGGACGGCATTAGGAGAAAGATAATGGTGCCATTATTCAGTGCGAGTGTTTTTCTTCCAAATTCTTGCAGCTCATCCAATTGTGTCTGATGAATCAGTGCAGGTCAGAGGACTTCAACGGTATGTGTGAGTGTGTGTGTGCCGGAGATCATATGTCACGTTGGATTTTTGCAAAGGGAAATCCTGAAGATAGAGTCGGCACAATGAGAATGAAGGATTTGATAGAAAAGGCAAGTCAGAAATTACAACGTAACTTGAAGACGAGGAAGGAGAAGAGGGGTCTGGGGAAAAGGAGTGAGCAGGGTGAGAGAGGAAGAGTGTGATGGATATATTTCTTCAGGGCCTGTTCTTTACAGGAAGTCATGTGAGCGAGCCTGTTCTCTGACACGCACTTTCCCAGCAGCACCATAAATGCTCTGACGTATTGTGAGAAACCTTGTTAGGATCTGGCACTGCTCATCATCACAACAGACCACGGCACAAGGGAATGTTTCTCTCAACATACTTCACTTTTATTTATAAGGAAATCTGGTACAAAGTAAAATCTTTATTTCAGCTATGGTTAAGAAAAGCACAAACAGACATTGGTTGACAAAACAATACTAAACCAGTGAGACTTAACAAACCACAACTTTCAAACACAGAACCACAGCCCCTGATATACAAACTGGTCGTGTCCGCCAAGTTTCTGCTGATATTGAGAGAAGCTGTGAGTTCCTGTTCATTTGGAATAAAGAGGAGGCCTTTCCTGTGTGGTGTGCACATTAAGCTCAGAGACTATCTGATGAGACACAGACATTATTATTATAACCCATTTTCTTCACTTGATCAGGGTGAGCTTCAAACCCCTCCTTTTTTGAGTGATTTTTAAGGCATTACTTTGCTCGTTTCTTTTTGCGATTCTAGCAGAGCAGACTTCTAAGTGGGTTAAAGGGTGTTAGTGCATATTTACAGCCAACAAATAATTTGAAAAGGCAGGAGTGCCCCCCCCCCCGTCACACAACCAGACAAATCTCTTTAAAACCGCACCATGAATAAACATTTGCAATTTGAACACAAAATGTAAAACTTTCTTTGAATGAAACATGAAGTCTGCATGTGTGAAAGAGCAACATGGAACCGAGACACAAATTTGGGACATTAAAGTGTAAGAATGACCAAATAGCATATTTTTTAGATGTGTGATAACAGAAAGTTTGTGATTAAACAAATCACAAACAAAAAGAATTGTCGATGGAATGTGAATACAGTAAAGCTGAAGTGGTTACTCTGCATTGTTGGAACGTAATGACAACGTAATTAAAATGTAAAATGCTTCTGAGGTCTCTTTAAAACAAATGGCCAATTACAACAACAAAAAAATCTGAAACTCTTCAAAAGATTATCTTCAAATCATGTTAGCAAATATAAGCCCTTTCTGATGGTCATGTTCCAGACGTGGTTCGACAACCTGGTGTAGACTGATTATGGGGACAAGAAATATGGGAACAAATTTCAAGCTGATTTAATGGGCGATGACAGTCGCAATAACCACCAGGTAGACAGCCATGAGGATGACAACCGCAAGACCGAGTCCCAGGCCCACATGGTTCAGTGTTCGGGCCAACCTGCTGCTCCGCTCCGCTGCAAGCTGGTCACCGGAGTGGTTGGCTTCACGAGTCTGTGGGGGAGAGCAAATATTTAAAACGTAAATGACTGAGGTAGATATAACAAAATATTTTTTAAACCTTATGTTCACAGATGTAAAGATTAGATTGCTGTACCACAAATGAACATAATATAATCAAAGTAGTTTTGATAGGGCCTCATCTGCAGAGCAACGACGTCATATGATTCATTGTTTTGCAACATCGCTACAATAATAATGTTAATGATGCAACAGCCAGAACAGAGTTAGCTTAGCAATAAGATTCAGACGGAACAGGAGGAGGACATGTTAAGCCGGGCTCTGTCCAAAGGTAACAAGTCTCTCTGGTTTTGTATAAATTGTATATATGTGTGTGTGTGTGTATATATATATATATATACACACACACACACATTCACCGGCCACTTTATTAGGCACACATGCTCAATTGCTTGTTAACACAAATAGCTAATCAGCCAATCACATGGCAGCAACTCAATGCATTGAGGAATCTAGACGTGGTGAAGACGACTTTCTGAAGTTCAAACCGAGCATCAGGGATTTAAGGGACTTTGAACGTGGCATGGTTCTTGGTGCCAGACTGACTGGTCTGAGTATTTCAAAACCTGATGATCTACTGGGATTGTCACCAAATTTGGAAAATAGAAGATTGGAAAAACGTGGCCTGGTCTGATGAGTCTTGATTTCAGCTGCGACATTCAGATGATAGGGTCAGAATTTGGCATAAACATGAAAGCATGGATCCATGGTGGTTTAATGGTATGGAGTTTTTTTCTTGGCACACTTTTGGCCCCATAGTACCAATTGAGCATTGTTTAAACGCTACGCATTGTTGAATCTATGCTATGAAGAATTAAGGCAGTTCTGAAGGCAAAAGGGGGTCCAACCCGGTACTATCAAGTACTAGTTACATCCACTTCAAGGGCCTTCTTTTTTTTTTTACTTTAACAAATGTTCACTAATAACTTTTACTCAATATACCTATCATCAAATGTAACTATAAACTCCCACCCCTCAAATTGGGCAAAATTTATGCAATGTCCCCTCTTATTCTCCTCCTAGATAGCGATGGGGCCCTATATTTGTGAGAAGATCGCAGAGAGAGCATAAGTGAAAAGAGCTGATGAAAGAGGATGGAACAAATTTCAAAAGCCTGCAGAGTCTCTCTCACACACAGTGAGACATACCGCCTCCCCTGAAAACAAAATCATGGTGTCAAAGCGTCAAGCCTGTTGGTTTGACATGGTGAAATTAAAGGCTGGACATCCCCAGTTCACAGCTCTTTACTTTGCTTCACAAAATCATAATTCAGTTACATCAGATAAAAGAAACAGCTGCTTAGAGCGCTTTTCAGAAAGCATCCTTGGAATTTAGATTGTGTGAACCACACTGAGGCCACACTTTAATATAAAATTGTGATGTGATGGCTGATGTCTACAAACAACTGTTAGCTAGCTTTAGCTCCCTGGCAAGGACACAATAAATAGCTTATTACATACCCATAGCTCACTCGAATTCCACGGCCTGACTTCTCTTTAACAAACAAACCACTCAGATCAGTGAGCAGAGTACTTCTTCAGTCTGCCTCTCTCTTAGATGAGATCTCTCCGAATTCCCTAAGATAGCCTGACTCAGTTTAAGTACAGCTCCACATTGACTTAAACCAGGGATGTCGAAACTTTTTATCCCGTGGGCCACATACAGAAACAAATACGACCACTCATGCCGCCACTACCCCTCGCGCTGGAGTGGACTGCTGACAATCGCATTGCTCAGGGAGGCGGCGTGGCGGCCTTAACTGAGAAGAACATTACATTACATTTCATTTAGCTGACGCTTTTATCCAAAGCGACTTATAATAAGTGCATTCAAGGCTATAAACCCAGAACAACAGGAATAAAGACTGTACAAGTTCTTAAAAATTAGAGCAAAACTATAATTCTAAAAAAATTTTTAATGGATGGCGGCCCGCAGATGGCCCGCGGATCGTAGTTTGGACACCCCTGACTTAAATGATCTCAATGACTAAATGTGGCTCATTGGTCATTGTTCCTCTTCAGACATAATAAAACAACAGAAAAAAACAAAACATGCTTCCATACTGCTCATGCGGTGTCATCCTTGTGTCCACAAGCCCCGACATACATATTTGCCTCGAAACAAGGTCAGTTACACCGTGTTTTATCCCTAACGGTTCAGCAGAAGTGACCAAGCTAGTGGAAGTAAGCATTTACGACGGTCCATGAATGCACCTAGAGGCAAGTTTTCTGTTTTATTACCTCTGAAGAAGCACTTCATCTCCAGCAGTGTTTTGTGGACTCAAACACTTCAACCAGCCTTCCATCAGCAGAGGTGTGAGTGATAACGAGTGAATTTTCTTTGTATTTCTGGATGAACTATCCCTTTAATTTAAGACGATAGCTGGTGTTAAACCTGCAGCCCCCTCACTTGAGTGTGGATACTTGTCACTTCATCTGGTTTGTTTTTAACACACAAGGGTTACTGTTTTTGCAGTGGGGGCAGGCCAGCTGATTCCAGAGGGAATCTAACACAAAGCAATCCCTTCACTCTACTAGCCCTAATAACTTCGGATTAGTGTTGTCGTTTATTGTTGTGAAGTAAGCGCAGGCCAGCGTGGGAGTTAGGAGGGAGCGTAGCGTAAACCTTGTTTATTGGTTTGTTGTGATATTTCCCTGCTTTTTTTTGTGTCCTGGCAGGCCGCAGCAGAAACACTTACATCACTACGTCTCAGGGACGCAGAAACACAATCTCAGTGCAGCTTATATTAACCTAATCAGGCTCTGGTTCACACACAAAAAAAAAGATATGGCTGTTGAGTTCTGGTCGGGCTGTATTTTTTCCTTTTCGAGCCTGAACAGAAAACTCTACCCCTCACCAACTGTGTAACTTTCCAGGTTTCCAAGCACCCATGAAAACAACAACTACACAAAAATGTATTAAAAAAATTTGCAGTTCAAAGACTTGACACCTCAACCAAACATTCCATCATTCCTAACCTTCACTCCCACGATGGGATTCAGCTTGGGGCCTGTATCTGATTGGCTGACGGCAAGGTCAACACTGGCAATGCATTCCACTCGGTGACATTGATCTGTGTACCTCTGGTTGACACACATGTACCTGTTTTTACACTAAAGACCTTTACACACCGAGTTCTGTGGATATTTTTTCACTCACATGGTGGTGGCTGTTGTTGTTTGTCCATGGCTAAACAGACGTAGCCTCAAAGCTGCTGCCAGTTTCAAGGGAAGCCTGCCTTTATAATGTGAGCTCGGATATTTTACTTCAAAGGGCCACTAGGTAGGTCTTTAAAATGCCACATCTGGGATTTATTACAGTCTGACTTCCCGGGGGGAAGCCCACCCAGGGGTACAAGGGTACAAGCTTGTGTCTGGTGCTTGCCCCCAAGAGAGAAAAAAGACACGCCTGAGAAACTGGAAATGCAGATACACTGACCATCACAGATCAGCGTCATAGTGATTCATTGCGAGGTAGCTAGAGTGGATTGCCTATGTTGATTTAAAGCTGGACGGATCAATAGACTATTTAATTTAAATGCAGTGTGCTTAAGCTCTCTCTTTCCACTTGTTTGTAGTTCAAGAGGGAACTGTTTTTAGTGACAAATCTCTGATACCCGCTATACACCATCTACCAGTATTGAATGTCACATCGTCAAATTGTTAACAACTAGCGAGTGGACATAGTGGAGCATTCAGCAGCCAATTTATTGGGATGTAAATGTATTAAGTCCATGTCTCCAAATGAATGCTAGGGTTGTTAAATTTCTGCTAAAATATTAGCTAAACTATTAGCCATCACATAAAATGTATATGAAGTTTATTACAGTCAGCTGGACTGCACAATAAATTGAAACCCTAACCCCATCAATAGGTTCAATATATATATATGTATAAAACCCTAACCCCTAACCCCCATATATACATTGGCGAAGTATGCCATATAAAAGGTTTAAAAACACAGCATTCACACAGGAGAAAAGATCGGTCCCTAAATTTAAAAGAGATAACATGATTTATTGTGATAACTATCGAATGATGTGAAAATATTTATCTGGATATCATTTTAGGCCATATTGTCCAGCCCTTATAAGTATTGAGTATTAGTTGCTTGCAGTAGTCAAATTACAAAAAAATGTAACAAAATAAAAGCAGTCAGTTAGTTCATTAGTCTTATTGACCTAGAGAAAATCCAGTTGAACAAATATTTGCATTCAATGTGGTCACAGCTACAGAATGCGTTTATTCAGTCTTTCCTAATGCATTTGACTGTAAGACAGATTTCATTCAGTTATATCTAAAATACATATTTCTTGTCTTAGGATCAATTAGGATCGGCGATCTTTGCTTTATACAATATTTAACTTGCATGTTATCGTGTTATGTCCATTTACATCCTTTATGACCCTCTGTGATGCCGAATTCTCCACGAGCTTTCTGCCATTTTGACTGGCAGGCAACAGGTGTCTGTCCTCACATAATTCTCTGCAGCTAAGTGGATTAACACACACAACTCTATCCACTGGGACTCGGATTCCTAAAACACATGTTCTAATGGTATCATTTGGACTTGTGATGACGAGAGATGAGAAGTTCTGATTTAAGTGTTCAATCTTGTCATCCAGGTGGGATAAAGAAATCCCATCAGTTTGCTAGTGAGAAATTTAAATAAATCTGCTGAGTGAAAATTTGATAATCAACATGTTTTGCTCTTTCAGGTTAATGAGGAGCTCTCACATGTTCCTTCATGGCAAAGCAGCAGTTAGATGTGATCAGTGTCAACAGCTTATTTTATATATAGCTGCCTTGTGGGGGTAGATTTTTAGGTGCGGACTTTATTTAATAACTTAATTTACATTTCCAATTTGTTTAACAAGCTTCAATCATTTGCAAGAACAACACAAGCCTAGGTATGTACCGATTATCTAAATACTACCCTTACAGTATCTACTGCTACTAATACTACTACTGTATCTATATTTGTCTATATGTGTTATCAATCCATGTGTACTTGTAAAGCTTGATAATTGGATTGTGTATTTTTGTGCTGCACTTTTTAATGAATTCATTTTACATATGTTTTTATTTCACTTTTATTCTAACATGGACCTTTTTTCTGACCAACTGCTAAACCAACTAAAGAAATGAATTGAAAACAGTATGTGTTTAGTTTTTCAAAAACGTTCAACATTTGCACATCTAATTGAATTAGGGACAGAGTAAAACCCTTTGGCTCTGCAGGCTTCTTTTCAGTCTTTCAAATAATGCAAGATGATCTGTCCTCATATGATCCAAATAGAGCCCAACGTCAGCAAGATATCTTTTATGCAGCTAAATTAAACAGTAAATCATTTGTTTTCCTGTTTTGAACCGATAATGTCTGAGCTTATCAATTATGTGATCTCAAATAATTTAACCTAGATTTAGCAACTAGTGACATGTAGGGTTGCAGTAAGCAGTAGTTGAAAATTATTTATTATAAGTAAAACACATTTTTATTCCGCCCCTACACCTCAAGGATGTGTTAAATTAACACATTATATTATATTATGTTATACTGCATTGCATTGATTATTGCAATCTGACACCGTTCAATGTCTTGCATTTCACTTTTTATATCTTTTATCTATTATATATCTTTTATTTAGATATGTTTATGTCTAAATAAATGTTGCTTTGTATAAATATTAGAAAAAGGGAGTAAACAGTAAATAGTGAGTAAATATATATTGTTTCTTTTTATTGCTTTTATTATGTGTGTTGTATTTATTGTGTTTGTATGTTTTTATGTTCTCTGTTCATTGTATGCACCAATAACCAAAGCAAATTCCTTGTAGGTGTAAACCTACTTTGCAATAAATACATTCTCATTCTGATTCTGATTTTTGAATGTGAATAATTTAATTTATAATGTATTATAAGTGATTTCCATGTATTTTGATAAGGAAGTTCTCACTGTTGCAGTAGAGGGGATCTGTTGACAGGAAGTAACCCATTATGACATCACACTGTACAGACCCTTCCAGTTAATGTCTGGAAGTTAATCCACTGTCATAGCGAGCTTAGATGTGACGAAACAAAGAACCGTTTGTTGACGCTGCCATCGAGAGAGGAGTGGCTTGGCCACAGAGCACTGACAAATTCATTGTGTGGACACTTCTTGTGTTCCGCCTTGTAACTCTCCACATCTCATCCTGCATCTAACAGGAGACCAATTCTCATTAACTACACATTTATAGAGTAAAATACTGTTTTACTTAGCAGGAAAGAAAGAATGTGTACATGAAGAGATGGTTTCACGAGAGGCTAAATCCCTGGTCCTTTGTGCTTGAAATGCCACATAGAAGATGTTAAGTGGAACAGATTCAAGCAGTCATCCCTATCTCTCTCCGCCACACCCCGTCTCCTTGTTTGTTATTTCCACTTGATCTCATTCCCGTCTCTGCCTCCTCTTTTATCTAGCTTTCCAGTAATAAACTCTGTGAAAAAATGCAGGAACACACACACAAAAGTTTGAGACACACCCAACCCTAACCATGGCTGTCTCATGAGTGTCCCTTAAACACTTGTCCTTCCAGCTCCCTCTTTGTCCCTCCTGTCTTGCCAAATCTCTCATAAAACAACTCAGGAGAAGAATGAAGTACTTACAAGCACTAACTCCTTTTTGACAATATTCTATTTCAGTTTCTAACTCAATCGAGGCTGTCTATACTGCAAGGCTTATTAGATCCTTGTGACAACATCTATGGCACATGCAATGTAACACATACATGTCCATCACACTTATTGGACTCAACTTTCGTGTTTGCAAGACACACTATTGCAACTGAGGGACGGGCAGAAGGAGGGATAGAGACACGTCTAACTTCCAGGAAGCACACAAGGAAAATGACGGGCGCTGTACAGATCATCAACAAAAACTTCTCAACAGAAGGGAATTCATCTGTTTGTCATTCATGCAGCTACAATATCACAAAGAGTGTGCTCAAAGGAATGCAAATGTTCTGCAGAGAAAAATTATTTGATCTGTGAAATGTTTCCATGTGTGTTTAAGAGCCCTATTCCAATATTTGACCCTACAAGGCAATGTTAAGGTGGAGGCTCTTTGTCGTGTAATGAATTGTCGTCATGAGGTCTGATGCAGGGGAAAGTAACAGATGATTAGGAAGTGACTAATCAAAAGTACACAGGATATGTCCACGGAAAGCAAAGAGGGAAAGGTTACGGCCGATGTTTAAGAGCTGGAGAGGAGGAGAGCAGTCGCCCTGAGGGAGTTATTATTCGGAGATGTGAATCAGCTTTGTAAAATGTTGGATACCAAATTGTTGCAAAACTTCAGAAATGTTATTTGCTGCAGTGAAATTGGATAGGAGTGTTCAGGTTGAGTAACCATGTAGAAAAAAAAGGAAAGCTAGAGAAAGCACACTATCACAGCCGTTAAGTAAATACAGCAAGAGATTAAGTCATACAGGGGTTTTCCATTGGGTTTTACATGAATAGGCTAAAGCTGAATGTAAACCAACCTTTTGAGAGGACATGTTTGATCTCGTCTGTTCGACGGCCATGACTCCATAAGCGAATAAAGATATGGTCTCTGCAGTAAAGCATCAAACAATTCCCTGTGGTGAGCTGCAGAGATACATGCAGCAGTATGCTACTATGTGGGATCTTCATCATGATAACATCACAGGATATGGTATGTTCTAGTCAAGGAAAGGCTTCAGCACAGTTGACACACTGACACGTTTTTTTTGTACTGCCAGAAAGCACAGAGACGACCATTGCCAACACCAACACCAGTACTTTTCAGTTATCATTAAAAATGTTGATGGTTGATGTTTTATGCCCATATTTAAGGTTCAGTACCCGAGTCTCAGAAAAGATAAGCAAAAAGTTAATAAGTTAATAAGTTTTCATAATAAAATATATACACATAAGTTGCTGACAATCTTTACTTGTGTCATTTACTTGTAAAGTGTCTGTAATGGGTGACAAAATAAAAGCACATTTTTTTCTGAAATGCAAGATTTCTGCATCCACCACATAACAAGAATGATGTTCAATTTAAAATTGTTGACAGTGAGCGAGATTTCATTATCTTTTGAATCCCCCCCCGCCCCCCCGAAGACTATAAGACCATCATTAAAACTGAGGCATATTATTGTTATCAGTAACACAGATTGACTGATGTGCACAAATATATTCACAATATGAAAGAAATATCTTTCAGGATCAGATAAGAAGCAGAACACAAGACGCGCACAACCAGGATATCGCAGGTAAAGTGACAGGAACGATCCGGATTCATGATCCAACATCATCCATTACCAACTAAATACATGTCATCGTCGGGTTGTGTGTGAGAAGAGTGACAAGCAGTCAGACAGACGCACACACACACCATCCAAAGGTGAAACGCTGAATACTAACCTAACACAAAAGATTATGCAGGATTATGCTATAATATCATTATATCAGTGGTTTAAAATTATGCACATTTTCTATTTATCTCAATTTTCTGGGATAACATCTTGTCCAACTAAAGTTTTATTGTGACGGGCGTACCATAAAATCTTTAAAATGCACCAAGTGAGATGTTTTCTTGCACAGTTTAAAGCTTTAGTTCTCTGGGCATTTCTTCTTCGTATTCAAGCAAAATTGGTGTTGTACAATTAAATATAATGTGTGTATTTATATGCACATATAAAGCAAAAGCCCTCCCCCTCCGAAAAGCACAGTGCCCCAGTGCCAAACCTCTTGATCTACAGGCCACACTGCAATGAAACCAGAAACCAGACTCCACACACATACAGCTGAAATCTGCAGTGACAGTGGTATCTACCAAATATAGCTCCGTTTAGATACCACACAAATCGACTTCTAATTATAACTTCAGCTCTTGCCTGATTGTTACTTAATAAAGTGTCCACACGTCCATGGTAACAGTGCAAACAGAAACTGCTGGCAGCAAACAGAATCGCCAAAGATGTAAACAACCTTTCGGGAACAATAGTCAGGTTCAGTCCATTTTTGATTATCAGATATCATTCAGTATACTCATAAAAAAGACTTGTGATATAGAAATGTAGATGGTCCTCCTTTAAATATATTTACTGGTTTATATGGGGGGGGGGGGTATATGGGGGGAGGAGTAACCTCACCCAGAGCATGTTGACCAACTCTTGTTTTTGCAAAAGAATCTAAACATACCCAATCACTAGCTTTGCATAGCCTACTTTTTGCAGTTTTTACTTACTGTTTAAAAGTAGCCTAAGTGGTATACATTTCTTAATCTGTCAGTTTGTGTGCAGTTGACAGGGACTAATCAATAATAGGGCACATTTTTATTTATATTCTCTATTGGCTGCCCGGCAGTCATTAAGTTAATGTTGATATTTGAAATAAAACTTGTAAAGCTCTAAGTGAATTTGACTGTGTTGTATTTGAAGGTATGATTCTACTGTTTTCCATGGTCCAGTGTTTATAAAAAATAAAAATAACCAAAAGAAATCACAAGAAATTGTAATATAGTATCGCAATACATATCGTATCGCCACCTAAGTATCGTGATAGTATCGTATCGGGAGGTCCCTGCCGATTCCCGTCCCTAGAAAATACTATTATGGTATTCATATAATCTGATTAGGTTCAGAACAATGCAGTGATTCCGAAGTGTCAATCTACTGTTATTGAACGGAACTGTGAATATGTGTGACATCACTCAGTTGACCTACATGCATCACCAGAGGTGTTTCAAGTCCCACTCTGGGGGTAGTTTTCCACTCTGAGGTTTTAAATCAACCTCATGGAAACAATCAGCCAACTCTTCCTCTCAAACAAGATGTACTTTCTTTACCCCAAAGAATTCCAGTGGGTCACAGAGGAAAAACAAACTCAATAATCAATGTTTTGAACACAAAACAGACCCACAACTGCTTTTATATAAACTGCTGAATTAATTCTAAACTCAAGTGATGAATATGTTACTAGAGAAAACCTTCTATGTCCTCATGAAGCTTTCTGAAGAGTAAATACTACATTCCATGTCTAACTGATAAATTATGTTGCCTAACTTTGGATTGGAGTTTAACAATACAGCAGTCATTCTTTCTATTGCATAATTAGTTTTCTCAATTTTCCCTGGAAAGCAGGAAACATGACCCTGTGATGACAAAAAAATTAAACAAATGTTTGCACAGAAAATGTGCTTGCTTAAATACTACTACAGTCCCCCCTATACACCTTTCACAAAAAGAGGAATCAGATAAATAGATTCAAACTGAGTAAAATAAAGAAATCAAACAGATCAACACAATTATGAAATAATCGATGACAGAGCCCGGGCGAACCTGTGGTTATTAAAAACATGGCTGGGTACATCTGATCTAACACAAGATTAAGGACCACTGAATGTCTATCTCAGCTTTTTGTTGTCAACATGTGCCATCTCTTCCTCACCACCTACTGTACCTAACTCTTGCGTACCCACACAGCATGCACACACGCAAGCCACAAATAACTGAGGCTGTTTCGAAAGTAAAATGGAGGCTGTTTAGGCCAAACCAGTTTTAAATCCAACAGAAACACAAGCGCTCCTGGTGTATCTCTCTCCCCCTCTTCCCCCGACTCGACCCACCCACACTCGGGTCTTATTCTATTGGTGGTTTATTATCCTTACAAGGGAGTTCTGTTTCTTTCCACTGTTGCCAACTGCTTTCTCATAGAGGGAACTGTTTAGTTCCACTATATCATTTTACAAGGGCTCAGCCTTAAAGTGTCTTGAGATAACATATGTTTTGATTTGGTGTTACACACATGAGTATGCATGTGAAGACAAGTGAATCAAACTCACTGAGATAGAGTAGATGAGGGCAGCAATGCCGAGTGGCAGGCAGCAGCACATCAAGGTGAATATGGAGTAACACATGTAGTCGGAGACAGGCTCGGCCAGTGGACTCCGAGTCACGTACACAACAGGCTGGTGTACAGTGACAGTGGACGGGTGTGCTGGGTACTCCTGCATGGGATGTGGCTGATGTCCGTATGCTTGATTCCCATAAGGTGGTGGAGGTCCGAAGCCCTGCAGGTCACAGGCAAGAAACACAATTCCAATAGGGCCGAGCCATAAAACAACATCAATCATTATCGAAACATATTTATCATCAATATTGTTCAATATACGTTATATTGATATATATCTAATAGATAATGCAAGCCCAGTGATGAGTTAAGATAAGGTACCTTTATTTATCCTACAAAGACGGAATTCACAATTGAAACAGCAGCATAACACAGAAGCAACACAAGGGCAAAACATAGTCATATATATCGAGTGCTAAATTGTTACTAATATTTCATGTAAAAGAAGGGGGAAATGAGGAAGGCTTCGAAAGTAAACAATTAAACTGTCTGTCTTGATGAGGAAATAATCCCATCAGATTTGGCAAACATAAAATGACACGTGGTTAAATCAGAGGAAGTGAAACTGAACTGAAAATGTCAGTGTGGGTTTACCAGCACTGTTTAAAACCGCCATCACATCCATTAAAGGACACAACGTTTATTTTCTTTTATTCAGTATTGACATATTAATGTGAAGCTTAGTGGGGAAATAGTAGTGAAAATGGTGGTGTGGTTAGCCTGGCATCAACAGGCCATTAGGTCAATGTTACAGCAATTGTTAAGGATCCTTCCTTTAAACAAACACTATTGATTATCTTTCTATTGTCAAAGTTCACATGTCTGGTTTATGATTTAATGGATTCATTGTTCTGAGAAGTGGCCTCTCCCCCCCCAGTTCCCACAAGGACTGTTTTAAAAAGATAAGATTTGCTGATCCTATGCGGAAGAACTTCACAGCAGCAGAATGAGGTAGACAAAAGTAAAAACAAAACAAAACTAAAATAGGCAAAGAAAGAGAATGTGTACAGAACATACACCTTTCACTACAGATGAAAATACTATTTGTAGAGAAATGTACTTTAAGTAAAATGCAGTGGAACAGGATGATTGCGCACGGATGTATACCATATGTATAAATTATGTAAAAAGAAATATTGAAATAATCATACATATATATCCTTATATAACCTGAGAAGAATATTGGGAGTTATGGTATTCAATATGAATGAGTATGAAAAACGGTATGTGTAATATAGATGGGTATACTTCACTAAAAAGCAGTGTTATTATAGGGGCAAACATATGGAGTAATGTACAAATAACTGTTTAAAGTTATATAGATAGGAATTAGTGCAGAGGACACTAATGTCCAAATGGACATGTTATATTTCGTATTAGGGATGCGTACCTGCGGCTGTGCTGGGTATCCCATGCCGGGCTGAGGCGGGTATCCCATGCCGGGCTGAGGCGGGTAGCCCGGGTAGGGGCTGGCGATGTAGGCCGGAGGGGGCACCTGGCCCATGGGGGACTTCTCACCGCCGTAGTTCATCTCAGGAGCCGTGGGAGATTTACTTGGGTCCATTTTGCAACTGCTGGTTCTCTGTCTTTCAGGAGAAGAAGAAGAAGAATGTTCCCACACGGTCCACGTCTTTTTATTCCGTTTAAAAGGCGTTGGGAGACTAAAGTCCACCGCCGTTAGTTTCCCTCCGTTACGTAGAGTAGCAAGACAAAGTAAGAAGTTTACTCGTGAAGTGAGTCAAGTAACGTACAGAGAACACGTGTTCCTGTCAACACTTTCAAAATAATAGTGAATGGAATTCGGCTTATTATGGTAGGGCTATTTCATTTATAAAACATCTTTATTTATAAACAAGCACTAAGTTAACAATGACAGGAATCATAAACAAACAATTCAAATAACAAAGAAGTAAAATCACGTAGCAGAGGTACTAAGTTTAAATGAGCGATAATACAAAGCAGTTTAAAACAGCTGAATATATCTAAAGTAGCTTGGAGACTTACCATTAGATTGTAATCATTATGTGCGTTTTGTAAGAAAAGAATATAAGCAAATTGTGAATGTATAAGCTCTTATACATTTCATACATATTGAGACCATTTTCAATTTCTTTCTCAGGCTTTTATAAGGAAATTAGACTGGTTTCCGTTCAAATTCTCGCTACTGATGGCGAACTTGATGATCTCCGATTGAAAAAATCAAGAGGGAGGGGCAGCAGGCTGGGGCCTCTCACAAAGGGCCGGCTGGCGAGGCGACCTGAGAAACCACCATAGGAAACCACCATACAACGGATTTAACTGTAACTGCTCCTATATGTGTCAAGTGATCTCACATGAGATCAGATCCACTGACACAAGAGGTCACACTTCGCACTGCAGGTTTACAGAAACATCAAGAATACTTGTCCACGGAGCAATGGGTTGGACTAGTATGAAAACATCGGTGTTCACTAGATGGAGCCAGAGCATTTCTAAACCCCAAACAGCGATCAGGCATCACATGCATACGGAAGTCCTCGGGTCCAGAAGATTACGTTGTTTTTAACTTTCAGGCACAGGTTATGATATGAGATATATTTATTCCTAGAAGAGGTTTGTGTTTTAATAACTCTGGCGCTCACAGCCACAAGAATTGTTCCACAGCATGGAAAAAAACTCGGCCAATAAAGTTTTATTTTCAATTGAGAATTTGACACCATGACATGCTTGTTGCTCTTGCACAGAGACACAGGGTGGTCAGGCATCATTTGCTGAGCACACTTAAGGACAACAGCTCAGTCGATGGGAGGACCGTGTTTCAAACATAATACTTGAGAAATTAACAAACTCTTAAAACCTATAAATGCAATTTAAAAATTGATCTTAATAATGTGTGCGCACAAGATAAAAATATATACTAATTTCTGGGACTTCAGGAGCTCTGTACTTGTACAAACCCTCCACACAAAATGTGATGTTTTGTCACTTCATTATTTTTATCTGAAAAAATAAATAAATAATCCAGCTCCACCTTAAAGGTTCAGTGAGTAAGATTTAGATGAAATGGATCTATTGGCAGAAATTGAATATAAAAAATCGTAGTGATAATTTCACTAGTGTGTTTCATCTAGATTGTATTATTTGTTGTTTTCTTTACCCAGGAATGGGCTCTTTATTTTTAAATACTTTAGGAGTGGGTCCTCTCTATGGAGGCCGCCATGCTTTTTACAGTAGCCCAGACTGGACAAACTAAACACCTTTTGAGTTTTTATGACAACTGACCACAGGTTCTCCTTCATGTTTAGAAGGGGAGAGTGAGGTGACGGGTATTCTGCTGAAACATGCAACTTCACCACTAAATTTTGCACACTGAACCTTTAATGCTCCTTAATGGTTCACTCTTAGTGCTTGATTAGGCCTTCGCACATAGAACATTTAAAATCTGCCACGCTAAAGTTTAATTGATATGAGATTGCATTTGTTCATCTAAATTGTCCGCATCCAGAGCCAGTTGTATATTTATATTTTCTCTTCCTCAGCTTCACCTGCTTCCAGCAGAACTCATCTTCATCATGTATTACAACACCACCTTCTCTGCCTGTCACTGCTTTAACATCACACTGTGTCACCTGCGGCATTTTAACTTTTTCTATAAGGTCAAGAATTCTGAATTGCCCAATTGCTGGTGCATTAATATAATATTACAATTTATATTCACTTCATTAATGTTGTTCTGTCGATTTATATCAATCGTTACACAACTAAAGCTGTTTTAAACCTTTTTTTTTAATTAGATCAGTTATATATTATTTTTGTGGAGCCTGATCAATATTTTGGGGGTTAATGCCAATATTATGGATTAAATATATCAATACCGGTATGTTGGTCATATATGTATATATACAATATATGGCAATGATTCTTAAGATGTTATTATCACTCTTATGAAGAGTCTAAATGGTAGTATACTATAAATATATATATATTCACACATATATAACCAATATTTGTGTCTGAAGTGAGGTGTTTCAGTATATATTCTGTATTTTTACTGAGTAAAATTTGGTTTATATTATTGCCTATTTCATTATCTCATTTTGACGTATCTGCTGTTGAAAAAAACGAATTTCCATGAGGTTTATCTACTTTTATTTTATGCCGACAAAATGGTAGTGAGGCTTGATATTTTTAGTTTTGACCATAAACAACTACCAATAAAAGACAACAAAATTACGTGTATATAGAGCTTAAAATCAAAAACTATGTATGTTGTGTAAAATAGGTTTTCCTACTGGCAGACTTTGAGGCTGATACCTATCTTTGTGATTCAGTGTCATTAGTTCAACATGATTTCATAGTTGGAATGGGCAAGGTCACTGGTTTACTGGGGCATATTGGCTGACCACTTGTAGTGCTACGCAAGAGTCCAATTATGATGTATAGATTGGATATGGCCTGGAATCACTCAACAATGATCAGTTTGAAAAAATCAACTTACCATTGAAAAGTATATTATTAATACAATATCTTAAAAGTGTTCATCAAATTGAAACAAGTCAAGCTTCAAGGGCTCACAGTGAAACACAACACACAGGGACACTGAAAAGAAAGGTCCACCACTCACAGTCGGTTCAACAGGTCTTTTATAGAAACATGACAGATTCTTTATGTATCTCTGAACAGTGCAATCCACTACAACTCCTCCATAAAGCTAAACGTCAGACTCCACAGCTTATCTTGAACTATCGTGGCCACATTGATTGTGTATATATATGACATGAAAGAATGGACAGTGGGTTAGCATGGTCACGATTAGCGACTAATATCTACATCAATGTTTACCATACAGACATTACAGACGGCAAAAGTAGCACGAGACACGACCTACAGCATGTAGACACTTGTTTGCTTTTTTTTTGGTTGTAAATTGGGGCTGTTGTTCGAAGTCACTTGAAGATGAAAGTAACAATGACAATGTGTGCAAGTGTGGATTTGTGTGGAGGTGCAGGCTGCAGGACAGTAGCTTATCAGGCAGCAAGCATCACACCTCACAGCACCTATGCACAATACTACTTCCTGTTAATCTCTCTAGATAAAAAAACAAATGAAAAAAACATGAGAAGCCTCTCATTGGGTGACAAAAAAACTGCTGCTGCTCCTCCTTCTTGTTATCTCTTGGTTGCAGGTTTGGGAAGTCAGTGTGTGCTCTGATCGAACTCTAGCATTCGCAGGAACGACCTGGAAAAACAGACAGACAGACAGGAGAGTGAGTTTTAACTGTGTAGTTCATCAATTTTCTGCTTGAAAATCAATGAATCAATCAAATCAAAAATAATTTGCATAGCCCATATTCACAAATCACAATCAAATATCAGCAACAAAATTCCTACACCAAGGCGATATAGAGGTTGAGTTTGGATGTTCTCCCCATATCACCATGGTTTGCTCCTGCTCCTCCCACAGTCCAAATACATGCAGATTGGGATAAGGTTAATTAATACACTCTTAATAGACCAGAAGTGTTAAAGTGAGTGCACGCTTGTATCTCTCTGTATGTTGGCCCTGTGGTTTCGGTGACAACTGGTCCAGAGTGTACCCGGCCTCTTGCCCACTGTCACCTGGAATTGGCTCCAGCTCCCACTGTGCCCCTCAAAGGATAAGCATCCATGGTGGATGGATGGAGGAATTATATAATACACCAGGTTATAAAAAATAGAACTATATATATTACTGTAAATTGTTTAACATTACTTCCCTGTAATTTGAATTTAAATAACAAATCATGGTATATGTGATCCAAGCCGTAATTTTTGCTACTTTTTAAAGCTTTAGCTTTATTTTACATGTGTGAATATTTATAAGGGTGTGTGATATATCATGTATTCACTTATTGGGCTATATATATTCATGTATTTTCTATTATACAATATTTTCACGTTATATTTATATATATTCATGATAGCAAAAGAGTTCAGTGTTGCAATTTGGATTTTACCTATGTGGAAAATGAGACACCGTCAAGTCATTCTCTGATGTGGTGGAAAGGGGACGATGTGTGTGTGTGTGTGTTGTGTGAGTGTGTACTTGTACAGATCACCAAGATTTGAGGACCATTTTGAGCCTACAACCTATAGACTGAGGACATTTTGGGAAAGTCAGGACATTTTAACCGGTTCTCTCTTACCGACCCTCCTTTAAAGGTCTGTTTCAGGGTTAAGATTTGGTTTTAGGTTAGGCATTTACTTTTGATGGTTACGGTAAGGTTAAGGGGCTAGGGAATACATTATGTCAATGAGTGTTCTCACTAGGATAGTTGTACAAACATATGTGTATGTGTGTGTCCCTGTAGGCTCCTGCTGAGTTGCTTACACAATGCACAAACACACTGGGTTTTTCCACATGGGCCACCTGTGTATATTATCTGCAACAATGCTTAAATCAAACTTGTTTAGTTTTTCCAATTTGCAAATCGTTAGAACTTAGGAGCAAAAAAACATGGGTGTTTTGAGTGTAAAGGTCAAATCCTCAAGGGTGTTGTTTACGTCTGTTGTTTCTGACACAAACCAACCCCTTCTCGTCCCTCCCTCTTAAGCCTGCCAGACACCCAGAGTCCCGCCACCTGTTGAACAGCGAGGTCCATGGCATCTCAGTCCAGCACTATGGGAGTTTTCCATACAATGTCAGTGTGTGTGTGACATATGGCCAGTTAACAGAGAAACAGATGGACAGCGTTTAAATATAACTTCAGACCCGAGCAGGACGTAAACAGGGTGATGAAATCCTGAATGTTTCAAATGGAAAAATGCTACAGTTGTATGTGTACAAAGAAATGGGAGATTATGTGGAAGAATTTGTTCAGAACATCTTGTGTGTTGTATTAAATTTTCTGGACTGGTTTTAGCAGGTTAAAGATGATGGTCTATTCTGTTGACATTTGCAGTAAACTGACTCCAAATAGAACTGTCATCCTGAGGTTCCATGCCTGTGCCAACCAGTGCAGTTTCAGTCCCTCCGCGTGTTCCTGACATAATCCATTCACAATGACATGAGCTCACTGTGACTTTTAACCTTTCACCAATGATGACGCCTCTCAAATGCGACAGAAAATGAAAAGAAACCCTAAAAGGATACATATGTGAAAAGGCGGTGACGCATGCTTAGAAGACAGACAACAATGTCAAGAGAGTTTGTGGTGACAAGCACCAACCACGGTGTCTGTAAAAAAAAAAAAAGGGAAGTCGGCAGCAGAGTAAATACATCACTTCCTGTCTCTGTCGGCTGCACCCAGCTGCTCCACCTCTTTTCTGTGTTGTGCAAGTGTGAAAGGCAGACTGCGGGATAACTCTGTGGCCAATTCTCTGAATTTTTCCCATAGGTCATGTTTGAAAATGGCTTCTGTAAACGCTTTCTAGAGGTGTTCTTATGCTAACACATTAACGAGGGAAAACATGGTCTTGTGAGGTTATTGGGACCTTTGACCACCAAAATCTTCTCAAATCATCTTTGAGTCCAAGTGAACATTTTAACCAATTCGGAGAGAATTAATGTGGATGTAGCTATGGTCTTGGTTGGTGAGGGGTCGGCTGGGGATAAAGTCCTACATCCAAAACAGTTTCTTAGGTAAAAGATGGGTTTGCTGCTTGGTAAATATCTGCTACCTTGGTCAGTGAGCATCTGCTGAGCATTGCTTCCTGTCCTCCTCCTGCAAAAAGAAGAGAGTAGAGAGTAAGAAGAGAGTATTTCATCTAGTTCAATTTTGTTGATGAAAACTACACAATCTATACTAACCTGGTCATACATACTACTTTTATTTATTGATGCATTCACAATTTTCCACGTTTAACTGTATGAATGTTTACCTCTTGTCCTGGTTGAACTTGCATCTGCAGTGGCCACCTACAATAAGAGAAAGAAGAAGCACTGATTTTCTTGATATTATCTTGCATTTGAGTCTGTTCATGACTTGTGTGTCTGTGAATGTGTGTCTGAGCCCAACCGATGTAAACATCTGGTAAATAACCCAGCCGATGTGACCGCACCCGATCCAAACTTGAATGTCATTCCCAAACATGACTCCAACCTGAATAGCATTTCAAAAGTTTTGCCCAAACCCGGCCTGAATGTGTGTGTGTGTAATCTGCTTCTTACTGAACAGGATGGTGATGCCAATGAGACAGAGGACGGCAGCTAGAATCAGCCCTCCAACACGCAGTCTGTGGTAGTCTGCACAAACACATCATCACCATTAGACAAGGAACCAAAACAAGCCAAAACCAAATTACCTCACAATTGAAAAAACATCATGAAAATTACAATGTTACTGCTGATGGCAGATATCATCTCCCATGAACTTATAAATGATAAAAAATCAAAAAATACAAAGACAACAGAACAATGCATTACCAAAAGTAAATGGATCGTCTTCCGCTGTAGGGAGAGAAAAAGTAGAGCATTAGAGAAAATCTGGTGTGATGGTGATATGCAGAAACCTCCACACATCAAACATTGATAAAGTCAAAGGTACAAAGTGAGAGGAAGGTACACAATCGCCTAGTTTATTTCTATCAGTAATGATTAACACAGCGGACAATCAGGTCAATACATTTCAACTTAAAGCAAACACTACACTAGATTTTAATCAAACATGTGAAGAAAAGAATGTAACTGCAGAAAAGTTATTTTTGAGGGGAAAACATAGACTACACAGCTCAAATCATTTCAGTTAAGGTTATTCATGAAAGTGAAAAGTCAGTTTACATACGCTTCTCTTCTTCTGCCGACACCAGGGACACGACTGTAAAAAAAAGTCCAAAACAGAGACACAAACATTTTACCATGGAGAAATACATCCTGAGGAACTGTTTATCCCAGTTCATGAAGGTTGGACTGAAATGAAAATGATTCTCTTTTGTGGTTGAACTAGTTTACAAGATTGAAATGCAAACAATTCACTTTTCATTTAAATGACACTGCAGCAGCTCAACTCTCATCCAACTGCTGCATTTTCACATGGCTCACCTGTCAGCAACATGCTGATGCCAGCAGGTCCTCAGGCAGAATGTACTCATAATGAGGGAAGTTGAGCAAACAGAACCTTTGTACTTAGTGGCCAAAAATTACACTTTAAGACTTGTTAAGACTTTTACTCACGTGTCATCAACACCAAAGCACAGATCTTTGACATCTTGAGGCTTAAGGATGTTTAGCTGTGGAGAAAAATACAGTGATATCAACAACAATGTTGTTATTAATGAATTTTACATGGGGGCTTCTTTTTTACTCTAGCAACAACCCTAATAAGTAATAAGGGTATTAGAACCTGCATGTTTGACTGATGCATGCATGTGGCCTGCTATTTCATAAGGCCTGAGTTGTGCTATCATGGAGCAGATAAAATCTTCTTATAATAATAATCACATTTTATGTGTGCAGGATACACAGCTTATTACAGTACTCCAAACTGGCTCAGACTGGCCAACAACGTCAACAGAGGTGTGAGGCAACATTTAGTCTTTCTGTTTTTTCTGAGGGGCACTCTCAGGATTTAAATACACAGAGACAAACTCATCTCTCTTACAGTACATACGTCTATCCCCTGTGAAGCACACAGCACATCTGATTCAATTTATATTGACATTAAATGGCTTCTCCGGCTCGCTCGCACTCAGACTCACAGAGATACTTGATCCGATGTTGATGGGTACAAAGTGCTCTAATGGAGCCATAACACGAGAAGCTTCAGCTTTCTCTGTTTTACATGTGAAGTGTATTCCACTTCACATGTAAAAGCCTCAAAGCTTCAACATCTTTCTCATTTCAGAGTTATTCTTCAATCTTTACCACAGGGTTTTCAAACTCTCTATAACGTACATCCCTGTGTGCATGTGAGCCCATGAGTGTGGATGCCCAGATTCTTACTTTTATATTTAGCTTTCCTTTGCTGAGGGGAAAAAATCCATGAAAATATGATTGAAGTCCATTCACCATCTAGTGTATAGATTAGTGTATAGATGATGAGATGTTTGCGTCTTTTGGGAATCAATCGAGATATTTTTATTTTCTAATGCCTGATAGTGACTGAAAACTGACGAAAGCTCTCTTAACGAATAGATTCCCAATAACAATAAAAAACAATCACACTTATACCGTCCCTAATAAACAAGTACTTCCTGCAATAAGATCCCATGCTGTGTCTGAGCTGCTTCACACCACAACGTAGCGGCTATGTTGAGGCAGCAGCAGAGGAGACACACCTCACAGTATTGATTTTCCACTTACTGCACCTTCCACTGAGAGTAGGGTACTCAACAGGGGAACCACCCTTTGAATTCCAGCTGAATCTGAGTTAAGCACAGCGTTATGATCTCTAAGTTTGTGTTAACTGAAGGCGACAGAAGTGAAGATATTGCTGTAAGTAAAGTTATGAAAGAGCTGTAAGTAACGCTATAAAAACAAAAGACATTGTTAAAGATGTCACAGTTAAACTACTAGAGTTTGGTCTGATTTATCTTTAAGTTTCTGGAAGGAAAATAACGGTGACCTTTGAGGCTCAGTGATTAAAACTATACCAAGGATGTGAATAAACCAATGTGCCTTCCTCGTTGGCTGTTGGTATTTAGAGTTTGGCAGAAACTGAGTGCCGCTCCACAGCAACCCAAGGCAACGCAGAGGGAATGTAGAGGATGGGAAACAGGCCAACAGCCATAAGAGAACAGTTTACCTCAGAAAATAGTAAAGAACACATAGTGGGGAGCAAGTAGAGCGAGGATGAGCAGAGAGAGGGCAGAGGCCGTCATGGGAGAGAGAAAGATGGGGAGAAAGACAGGAAGATAAAGAAGGAAAAGTAAAGCTAATATTGTTGAAAGATTGGGTAGAAGTTGAGAAAAGCAGAGGACTGGGTATAGATTATACAGAGGTGGCGCCTAGCTCCTACTTGTTCCTATTTGAGGATCATTTTCTTAAGCAAATGTTAGTGCAAGGTGGAGCTAGGGTGTGAGTGCTGGAAGTGTGTGATAACATTTATTGAGTTCGAGGAGTATAAGGGGTAAAGGCACAGCACCCAGATGGATAAAGTACAGTGCTTGGAGTGGCCATAAAGCAGTTGCAGCAATTAACATAATTAGTGCGGGACAGTTTAATTGGTTGAATATTCGCCGATATGAGCCTTTCTCAGACATATCGGTATCACCATGTTTTGTGTATTTTGTTTAGAGCACATCAACACCAGTCACATCTTTTATCACCAAAAAGAATCTTGATCGTCCCCTGTGTCCTCTAGGTGTATCGCACCACCCACTCACTCACAGAGAATCCAGCAAGGGATCCCCTGCTGTGTTCTCACATCAGATTCAGCAGACTTTCTGTTGACTTTATACTAGGGGGCCAGGTGGAGAAATCCCACAGAAACTGTGAAGGCTCTCACTCGGACATTTGAACTCACTCATACACCGTCTCCAGAGAAAACGTGGAAGATCTCCAGAGTTCAGTGCATATCTGAAAGTATTGGGATCACTAGGTATTCAAGGCCTGCAACTAAAGAAATGTTTTCTTATTGTTGATTCATAGTCTGTGAAATGTGAGATGCATGTGACAAAGGCTGATCCCAATTTCCCAGAGCCTTAGGGAAAATATTGACATTACTGAATTAACTTATTAACAATCAAAAAACTAAAATATAACTAGGGCTGCGAGCAGCACTCTGCGGTCCCGAGAACTTGCGATCTCGGGTCCTGATGCGGCAGCGGGGGAAGGGGAAAGGGGACCGGGCGAAACGGCTCTGCCCTTATACCGTCCTTAATGAACAAGTGCTTCCTGCAATTAGATCCCATGCTCTGTCTGAGTTGCTTCACACCACAGTGTAGCGGCGATGTTGAGGCAGCAGCAGAGGAGACACACCTCACAGTCTTGATTTTCCACTTACTGCCCCTTTCCATTCAGAGTAGGGTACTCAACAGGGGACAACAACCCCCCCTTGTAATTTACAGCTGAAGCTTGAGTTAATCACAGCGTTATGATCATTCAGTTTGGGTTAATTTCTGGTGGAAGGTTAAAGGAAGGTTAAACACGTCACTTCCTGCATCCCTCACAGGGGCGCTGGACCACGGCCACTTATCACGCATTACAGCCCACGCCATTAAGTGTAGACCATACGATGCAAATTTAATGTAAATCGAATTTAAGATGTAAAGAGGCTTACCTCCCTTTTGTAGAAGGTGGTGCTATCACTATCACTAAATAGAGACTAATAGATCTGTTCAGGTCAAAATCCCTTTTAACAGGGGGAAAACAACCTAGAAACTTCAGAAAGGGCCATTTCTGAGTGATCCTCTCCCAGGATCAGAGGTGCAATTGTGAATGAAGAAAATCAGAACGATAAGGGTATTTACAGCATTGATGAGAATAAACCTTTGAAGTATAACTTTATATAATGCCTTGCTGAAATGGTAAATCACAAACAAGTCTTATTCTTTCAGCTGCACCTCAGTGTTTACATGGTCACAACTCTGACCATGGTCTTAAGACTTGTCTGAGCTCATTTGAGCTGTATACTGTAAAGCAGCCAGGGGCTGTTCATCCAAGGATAAAACATGTCACATCCTGTCGACGGCAGGTGGCGCTGTGTTGATGGGTCAATATTGACTTATGGATCTGATCAGGCCAAGAATGTGAGTTAAAATAGATCCCTCTTTTTCGGCGAATCATCAAACTTAGACGCCATGCCACTGTCACACCCTGTGACGTATACTAAAACATTTAATACATTTGTGAATTTTCTGCCAACTTTGGTGAGTTTTTGAGCATGTCTAAGACCTGAAAAATGCAATTAATTTACCTGAAAAATAATAACAATCACATCAGTTTCAATAGGGCCTACGCAATGCCGTTGCTCGGGCCCTAATTAGCGTAATAATATATAAAAAACAACACCAGAGAATCTAGAATCAGCAATTTCTGGGTATTTCTTTACTTATAAACATATAGATCGAACAGTTTCATGCAATACAAAACTTTTACAAAACAAACAATCAGTCCAATACAAACTGGTATTGAAAAGCGCTTAATAAACTGAGTTTTTTCCCCCTGAGCATCAGTACCCTGGTGAGCCACTGATCCTGAGATAAAGACTGTTCTGTTCTGCCTCTGTCATGCCTCTTTGCCTGTCTCCAACTGTCCCTGTTTTGGTTTTTGTCTTCAGTTTTCACTGCATCTCTCTTCTTTGTGTCTTTAGGGTTGTTTTCCCACTTTTTTGTCTCTTGATCTCTACACACCCTCTGCTTTTTTCACTCCTTTCCTCCTATGTGATTTAAGAATCGCCCGTTTGTTTTAATTCGATGGTTCACACTGCTCTTCTGCTTTTGTCAAGCTACTGCTCATCAATTTTCTCCAGCCTCTTTAATCCTCTCCTCTACCACTTCCCTTTTTCGACACACTTGTGCACGTCCTTGCTCCCTCACCCACCCCTCTGCTGTCCCTCTTTGCCACTCCCCTCCCTTTCTAATCTCCCTGGAGCACAGGCTTCCTGGGCTTGATGCCCGTCTCACGCTCATACACTATCATCCTCTCTTTTCCATCCCCTTTTACTCTCTCCTGTTATTTACCCATGAGTAACACAATAAGTAGCAGGGTCTTTAAGACAGTTAACATTCTTAAATGGGGGCGCCTCGGTCTAACATGGTAATAGAAAAACTTCAACCGGCAACATAAACTACTGCCTCCATAAAGCTTGAATCAACATCTGGCTTAAAAATAATGTTTCTCACACCTCTGCTAAGGTCCAAATATGTCAGAATCTTTTTCAATCAAACTCACAGTAAATGTTGAAAAATGCCCTAACCCGCCATAAAAAAATAAACAATTAAAACAATTAAGGGATTGTGTAATACTTTTGTTGTTGATTTTCTAAATCATATATTTTTAATGCTGTGACCTCCAAAGCATAAATAGAGAAATCTAAATCCCTCCAAAAGAAGATCAACACTAGAAGACAAAAACTATAAGACCAAAACTATCTCTATGACAATTGAAAGACTGAATGATTCCTTCTCTGGGTACAATGGATGTGCTCTGTACATTTCCTGGGTGCTGGCCATAACATTTTCATATTACCAATGAATAAATGACTACACCCTGTTCTTAGAGCTAAACCTGATACTTTATGGTTTAAAATGGTGTTTTAAAACTTAAACACTCCAACCAAACAAGTGTATAAGCTCTTTACCAGAGATGAAAAGTGTGAACACATTACCTTTCCCATACACTAGGCATGTGTGTGCCAGTGTAAACAGGAAGCAGACTGTCTACTCTGCAGCTGGTTGCTTGGTAGCAGTAACTACCACAAATGAGAAACAGCATGGTGAAAGCTAAGGGCAGGGTTGTCAATGTTTGGGTTTCACCACTGCTCGTGGAATTGTGTCTTATATGACACGTTCAGTAAGTGAATGCAGGGTACTGTGTCCTTGTTACATACCATCTCCATTTCTGCTAGTCAATCCTCAGCTACAGCTACTGAGATTCCAAACTAAAACGTGGCCAGCAGCTTTTCCCAACTTCTCAGTTTTAAGTGAGGAGCAAAGTGTTTTACAAAGTCAACGGTCCTAATCCATAATTTCTTGAAAGAGTGATGGTGGCCAGCATTATATGAATCTGTGAAGTTATGTTTGTACGGTATGTCTGTATGATAAATCTACTAATCAAAAAATGTACACAGTCGCTTGAGTTTATGTTTTTACATGAATATAACCCAAAATTAAGAGACTGAATTTCTGCTCCCTTTATTTTGAGTGCATGTGACTGCATGTTTAAGATTTGGTTGGCACAGTGTGACTGAGTCCCTGGTTTTGTTCATTCACCACACCCAGCCCTTTGAGTGCTGGACCCCAGTGTGTGTGTGTGTGCGTTCCTGTAATGCACTACAAAAACAGCTGCTTGTTCTCAGTGGCATTATTTATTCCTAAATTAGCAGCACTGGATTCCACATACTTTACGACAAACACATGTGTGCACGCACACTATGCTACCTTGTATCTCGGCTGAGACACACTTGACGTTCTTTGTAAATTTGTTATTTCTATGACTCCAGTACAAAATGTGTCTCAGCAGTTGAAAGGCCAGAAATGTGACTGATGAAGCACATGACCTCAAATTCCTGAACTATTATAAAGAGAAAATGTATTTTCCGTTGCTGAGCAACTGTGGAGTTGGGTGTTAACTGCCAAAGACCAAAGATGAAATTCAACAGATGCAGCTTAAGAGCATTACTGTGTAAAACCACAAATAAACGGGAGAGATAGGAAAGAGGGAATAGACAGCGGATGGGAATCAGTGGAGGCAGTGCACTGATAAAGAAAAGGGGGGAAATGGATGGAGAAATAGAAAGGGAAGAACAAACAAGTTATCGAGTGAGTACGAGTGGGAGTGAACATGGTGGGAGAATTGAAGGCAGAGCAAATGAGAGAGGACGGCAGAGAGACGAGGGAGAGTGCGGTTAGGAATGAGGAGTGGAGCAAACAAGAGCAATGAGTCACACATGGTAACCAGGCTAGCAGAGCTGCTAGCAACAAGCTCCATGCTTCCTCCCTCTGCAGGCATGATCAGTGGGTGAAATGATGGCACATAATTCCATCATTCATCTCATCTTTACTTCCAGACAACAATTAACCCTGCACTAATGGACTGTGACCGCCTTGAAAAAAAAACAAATTCACATTTTGATAAAACTCCGCCTGTAAGATGTTACTTTTTTTGTATCGAACTATTGTAATATTGCTCAAAAAAACTTTTCAAATCAGAAAAGATAATCTGCGTCTCTGCTGCGATGGAGAACTGAAGGTCACAGTCACATCCCTCGCGATAAATCAATGTCTCCTTGTCGAGGTTTCTAAATTTGTGTTTGTGAGGCACCAAAGCGATGCGAGGAAAGGTGAGGAGTCGCACCTCTTTCTTTCCTTTTCTTTTTTAGGATCTGTGGTCATGTGAGGCGATGACAGAGAGCTAAATCTGTCTCATCTGAGAAAGGAGATATAACACTATAACACTGTTCAACCTGTCTCCACCTCTGTCTGTCCCCCTGTGATCTTACTCATCTCTCTGTTCTGTCTCTTTTCACATGCAGTTGTATTTTACAAGAGAGGAACAGAATTGACAGCATTTATCCCTGCCTTCCGACTGTCTCTTCCCTTACAATAACATATAAATATTTATATTGGATAACTTGAAAACCAAATAAATGTTTCAATCATCTAACACGTCAATTTTTCACAGACATAACTCTTTAAATGTGAAGAAAATAGTTTTCCACCTTTGCAAATACAAAGTTTCAACGACCATTATAAAACTGAAAACATACCATCAAAACCCTAGATGATCCAATAGCTCTAGTAGTATTGAAAATGTATATTTAGTAAATGTAAGCAGCTTGGCAAAGTCCTAGGCTGGAAAATCCCACAAAGCAAAAATCCGATGTGTAGCAAATGCAAGACTTCACTTTCAAGTCGTGTAGCAAATGCAAGACTTCACTTTCAAGTCATGTGCAAACAACAACACTAGAAATCTCATAAAGCAATTGAAAAACAAGAACCAGCTAACTTTTGAAACGACGCAAAGCATGAAACATACTTTTTTGTGTAATGATAGTTTTATTCTATGTATTTCTTCATCATCTATGACCAAACAAGATCTAAAAAAGTTTGTAATCAACAACATATTTATGTTTTTCGAAAGGTTTGTCATACAGGGTTTGAAGCATGCGGCTGTTAACATATATCATATACATTATTATTTTAAATGCATTGGTATCAAAGCAGCACTCAGTATGTGCCGATAGGTATGGGAATTGATACAGGTTAAGGGAAAAATGGTATCTGAATCAATATAGTACTGTCCTCTTGACTTTACAGTTCTATAACACACAGCTCCTGTATCTGTCCTTGTCCCAATATGTCCTTGTTCCACATAGTAGCAAACTGATATGACCACTGCCCTTATCAGCTGGCTCTTTCACATCAAGCACACACACACACAGTATGACAATGTTCAGACATTCCCTAACAGTTCCTCATTTGTATTCAATAGTCAAATTGGGCCCATGATTGATTGACGTCCACTCTGCTGATATTTCTATACATTACAATGTGAAAAGGGCCGATTCTAAGGTTGAACGTCTGCGAAGTTTTTATTTCTCTCCTCTGGTGAGACTAAAAACGGACCAAAGACACAGACAGACACAGTAAAACGTGTAAATGTCAGTAACTGCACTTGAAGCAGATGTTTCTCTAAATCTCTTTCCAGTACAAACAGTGCGTCACCAAAGCGCGTGCAGCAGGACTCTATTCTCAGAGCGCGTGCCGGGCCATTGTGCTGGCGCAGGTCGGTTCGAGCAGACAAGTCGTGTACAACCTTAAATTGTAACATGTGCTGTTCTGTAAGCATTTTCACAACCTTCAAAACTTTTCTCACTTTTCCCATTTTTTTTAAACCGAGCCCCCGTTTCGTTCTAAAGTCACTTCCTGACCCTGTTGGTTTGAAATACACGGATTTATCAACAGCTGTCTGTTCAGAGAGCAATCGCTGGCGGCAGATAACTAGCTAACGCTGCTAAATTGTGCGTCAGTTGGCTAAAGGGAAGAAAAAAAAAATGCGCATCAGTATATTAAAAAAGTTATTAAATGTGTTCGACTGAAGCCGGAGGAGCGAAGCGGTGATTACGAGCCGGTCCTACGGTCAACACTCACCTTTTACTTGTTGTTTTAGCTGCGACTCAAACGAGGTAAATTCTCCAGTGAGACGGATACGAGGGACGGAGCGGAGAGCTTCACTGTGCGCCAACACCCTGTCTGTCTGCACTGACACACTCAACAGGTTGGTCTGTTCTCCGTGTCAAAGCAAAAGAGGGGGACGGAGCTTACTACGCTGTAGTGAGGCGGGTGGATCCTGATCCGGGGTCGGTGTGTTGGTTCTGTGAGCCCGGCAGCTGGAGGGGTGAGGGGCGTGGAGGCGGATCCAGAGTCAGCCCTGAGCAGGAGGAGGAGGGAACCATTAATGGTTGCTGGTCGAGAACGAAGATGAGGAAATTTGTCGAGCTCCACTCTGACGGTTGATGAGCAGTTAACAGAGGCAAAGCCTATGGATGCTGAGGGATCATTTAATTATTGGCTTATAATACTGTAATATACAGTGATAGGGAACTTTAGGAGATCAGTGCTGCTCCATGGAAAGCAAAAGTCCCTAAAAGAAAGAGATTTAAACCATTTAATCTGCTGCACACAGAGCTCAGTGGCAGATCTAGCTATTGTCTATCCCAGGGGGCCACGGTGTACACAGAGAAGCCAATTATATAGCCAACATCCACGCACAATGCCCGGTGCAGAAAGGTGCACATTGAAGTCGTTCCTTGTTCATTGTTAGCTCCATGACTTTGAGCGAAACCACAAAACATTGAATACCTTTTGAAAATTGTTCCTCCCAAGCACAGTAGCTGAGTAGCATCCTCCTCCTGAGGCTGCATTCGACGACTGGGTCACAGTGGATCAGCTAAGCTGTCCCCATTTCAAAGGCTCATTCAAATGTGGCTAACAAACGTTTCCTTCCAACCCCTGAGACAAAAAGTCTCCAACAGGTCGACCCTCCTTGTACCAACCTATCCCAGGATTCATTCGGCACCAGTGACAAACCGTTAAAGAGGTAATGGCACTGTTAAGCGAAGAGAAAGTGAGAAGAAAAGCAAGTAAAGGGCTTCAACTCAACCAAACAGCTAACAGTACATGTTAAAAAAACAAATGGCATTAAACTCTCTTGTCGTATCGAACATCAGCTCTGTTGCTAGGTAGCAGCAACAAGAGGGGGACGAGATGGAGATACCCGTCACAGAAATCGTCTGTGGACCAGGCCATCTCATTTCAATTCAGTATTCGCGGCCCGCAATGGAGGTGGTCTTCATGAGCCAGTAAACTGTGGTCTCTGAAGGATGCATCCCTAAAATGTCATATTTTTAGTAACTATTGTTAGTAAGTGAGTAGTTTATTAAAAAAGGGCAGGGAGCTATTTGGGGATTTAAGTGGGGACCAGTGCCCACCCTGGCCCCGCCCCTGGATCTAGCCCTGACATAGCTGTAAAAAAGAACACTGAAATACCAAAGTTATGATTTAGTGTACAGTGACATTTATTTTCATTTCATTTAATTAAGTTGTTGTTTACTATTTCTTTCAGTGAGGAAATGTTTGACCACTTGATCATACAGCAAACAGGAAGTGAACAAAGACCAAAACATAAGACTCTGTTTTTATTTCCAACACTTTTAGAAGCTATGTGTCGCATTATGACAATGTGACCCAACTAAGCAGCACACATGAGACATGCAGGATTGTTTCTATAGGAATAAAGATGATTTACACATCAGTACAGATATATATGAAACAATAATGAGGGGGAGAGGGGGGGGGGGTCTTCTCTAATGACATCATCACATCCTTCTATATAGCTGCGTTTCCACCCTTGTCAAAATACGCTGAACCTCAGTTAGTATTTTTTTCATTCAAATAAAAGTTTTTTTCCTTTAACAGGTCTGTACAAGAATTATCTGAGCCGGAGTGTTTGCACCAAACCATCCCCCTCATTACACACCCACAAACACACAACAGATCTCTCCACCCTGTCGACTTCTTCCCCCAGGGGAAAACCAGTTTATCAGGTTTGATATCAGATTTCACTGTTGTCGTCCTCCACTTTTCTACAAAGTAAGACAGAAGAGAGGGGCAGGATTTGCATGGCAGTTTGCAAGACTATGACGTTTGTTAGACTATGACACGAAAAATGAGCCGACATAGATTTAGCATTGAGTTTAAAGAGGAAATAATGACTTACTTCCCCTTTCTGGAGCATTTGTTATCTGTGAGGAGAAACCAAGATGTGTTACTGCGGTTACACTTCCACACACATCTTTATTACTTCTCTGACTATACTTAATGGCTGTAAGATTTGATATTTAATAAGAAATTATTCTCACAAACGATGTTGTGGTCCACATTATTCAGTATTAATGTATTTTTTTCACAGATTACAGTGCTTTAGCACTTACAGAGTAAAACGGCAAGTCCTCCAAACACCAACAAGAAGGCCACGATTAAGCCTCCAATTCGTAGCGATTTATAGTCTGTTGGAAAAAAAATGTTACAAATTAAAAGGGTCCTGGTGAATTTAATAAATGGTGACAATAGATGGGTTGTACATCATAAGGGAGATAAAGGTTGTGATACTTACTGTAATCAAATGCACCTGCAAACACAAGAGGACAAGAAGAAATAAGAGAAAGAGACTAAATTGCTAGAATTTATTGTATAAAAAAGAGCTAGTGTCGATGTAAGTTGTGGCCCGAGCAACACAGTGGTCCATGTTACTGGGTTACATTTACTCTTTTTTTTACGGCATCTGACCTTCACCGGGGGTAGCAGTTTTTTTTGTGGCGACAAAAGAAGTTCAAACGTCTTCACAAACCAGTTTCACAACAAGATAAGGGCAGAGCAGAGTTTTGGTCTTACTTGCTTCAGTTTCCATGAAAAGGGTGAAAAGCACTGCAAGAGAGCCAGACAAATGAAATGTTAATTTTGTTGATGGGGAGGGAGTTGTTTGTGTACAGTCAGGGCCTTGGAGGAGTCGCCTCACAGTCAGCATTTTGAGATGACATTGTAGAAGCTCGTCTTTTTTCGGACGGGATTAATAAAATGCCCAAAAACTTTGTTGGTCATTGAAAGTATTTGACACAAGGGACGTTTTGTATGTTTCAAAGAGATCAGTAGGAGTGTGGGAATTGCTTTGAAGGCCTTTAAAGTCCATTTTGTACAGTTATTTATGCATAAGCCTGTTTCAAAAATTCACAGTCACATTCTTCAAGTTCCAAACAATTTCCAGTTGCTGCATTTTGAAGATTACGACTTTTAGTGTTTTGTCTAAATTGTATTATCTTCCTGCAGTGTCTTTGATGCACCAACAGTGAGCATTATGTCACAGAGATAATACAATAATCCACGACCATGAGACCATAAAACATATCAAAGGCCTTTTTTTTCCTTAGCTCCTGTCTACTCTTTTTAATGCACGACACTGATGTGGAAAGAATCTGCTGTAAATATATGATTTACCTGCCATTACAGCCACGATATTGAGTTGAGCCATCTTCAACACAACGAGGAGTCAGACAAAGAGAAAGAAGGGGAGACAGACAGAGAAGGAGAGAGAACATGATTATGAGATAGAACAACAGGAACAATGGAAAAGCAAGGCATGATCTCCCAAGCAACACAGCTCAAGCCTCTCCCTCTCCCTGGGAAGGGCGTCTTTGTGGTGTGAGGGGTCAGTATTTCGTCGGCAGGGAGGCATGGTGGGTGTTTGGAGAGTAAACATTGGATCATTTTTTGTCTCTGAGGGGAAACGCAGCAGGTCTGCAGACAACAGTCGTTCAACCTCCACTCAAACCACAGAAAGATCTCACTGTATCGAGCCAAACACTGTCATGTGCTTCAAAGTATCTCAAGAGTTATTCTTTGATTTTGTTCTGACTAATTTCAACTTTTCAAGAGAAATTTCTTTTTTAGACTCACTTCATATTGTATATTTGATAATATATGGTCCCAGTGAAGTTACTGACAGTTTTACAGTTTCCTAATATGCATTAGGAAATTGATAATATATAGTTATAGGATATTGCTGCTGAATATCTTCCATTGCTGGTAATATTATTTTAATAAGGGTTGTTTGGACCCATTGGCCTAATTACACCGCTATAAAGTAACTATGATTTAAAACATAAAGAATAAACTGTGATTACAAGGGATTATGTTAGGTACTCTCACCTCTGACTGACCTTGGACAACCTTGAATCTCAATGGAGGTTGGATTCATAACTTTTTGAAAACAATTTTTTCCTGAAATGTGTTGTTCAATTGACAGTTAGCTCTGTTTTTAACACTCAGACCTGTTATTGAAAACATGCATGCAAAAAAGTGAAACAAAGCAATAGGCTTTGCGAAAAGAGCAAACACTGTATTTAAGTCCTGCAGCAATTTACACTGTACACTGGATTTTTCTTCTGAAGCCAAAGATGATACAAAGAGGTGATATCATGTCTTCTGTGTTACATCCATCATGACCTTTGTCACAAAGTTCTAGCTCCCAGTTAGCATGACATTAGTCAAGGTCAGGCCTTTTTCTTTCATATCCCACATCTTAAAATATCTCTCGCTCCCCAGATGATGTGACAAACAGGATTGAACAGAATAGATTTTCTACTTTGTCTAAAAGTGGTTTTAAAGAGAAATTTATTTTTGGCCAGTTTACTGGATATTATTGAACACAGTTAAAACGAGTACATCTCAGAGCGCATTCAATGTTCGCTGAATGCTCAACTCAAAACAGTAGGACAAAATGCCAATATGTCAAAATGCAAGACCAAACATAAATCAGTGCCAGCTTAATGAAACTGGTGCATTTAAAAAGATTACCATGAAATACCAATAGAGGCCCATCATCGCCTAAACACACATAGGAAAACATCAACTAATTAAATGTTATGTGTGAAACTTCAATTTTAATTCAGCATCACAGGCATATTATGAATATCGTATATTTTAAAGAAATAAATACAAATTAATTAATTCTTCAAATTACCCAAACCCCTCATATGTCCTTCTGTCTAAGACACTGTCCTCTCCCAATATGATAAGCTTTACATTTCGGCCTTGCTCTTCACCATACATGTACCTGTGCTTACCTGATCTGATGGATGCAGGAGTTGAGGAGTGTGAATGTTCCAGTGGCACTGGCTCGTTAAAAGTATGTCTTTTCTATTTCACCTGAAAAAGTAGCGCCTGCTCCTCCTCTTTGTGTGGGGTATAAACATTTGTGTGTGTGTGAGTTTGTGCATATATCCAGTGTGAATGTGATATGGTTACAGGGGACATGTGTTGGTGTGTGTACAGGAAACTAGTGGGAATGTTGTTCCATAAACATCAGCGTGTGGGCATGTGGATAGGTAAGTCAAGACACGACTTGGCTCTGGCCATTTAATGTGCACCTTTAATCTTACACACGACCCTGATGCAACTTTTTATATAAATATTTTAATGTCAGATCTGCTTGTGGTACCAGTCATAACCATTAAAGCTTTAAAGTTCAAATAACATCCTCTTGAGGATTTTCTATATGGTTCACTCAGAGAGGCTACAGGTGATATTGAGACAAAGAAAACTAAGACAAGATCTAATTAAATGACTCAAATTCTTTGACTTGAGCGTTATTGTGGCCAAATATTAAATGAGTCAGAATAAGATATTTACTTCCTTTTCAGACAAATTCTCATATGTGAGATGATACAAAGAGGGTGTACTATCCTGCTCCCCTGTTTTCCTTCTCCCTTGCAGGGCCTCTGTTGACTTTATTTGTCTACTGTCAGGTATCCCAAGTATTCCCCTGATGCTCCTCTCTGTGGAGTAGTTTGCACTGTGCTTGCCTGATGGTTGTCAGGCATTTTCCTTTTACTACTCCTGGGAAGTAGGGGGCAATTATAATTGTTCTATGCTCAGTATCTCCTGACCTTGCTTGAAAGAAGCTGCTTTTTAAATTGTGAGGTGTTGTTTGTCAATGCCTTACATCAGGTTAATAATTGAATAACCCCAAAGCTGAGCGTTTGACAATATCTTTGATTACATAAAAGCACAGCTCTATTCTAGGTGTAGATTTGTTGGTGTCGCCCTCTTGCAAAACGTGTGTGCAATGATATGTGAGTGCATTTGTCACTGTGATAATCTGCGACTATTAATAACTTTTCTTGTCACATACTGACAAAGCTGTGGCATGCATTGGCCTCCTGAGGAATGATAATACTGTGAGGACATAGGAGATAAAGACGACGACACAAAGACACAAGTGTGTTTTGTGTTGAGGTGTGTGGGCTTGTGTATATCTAAGTGATAATACAATAATTTGAAAGCAGATAAAAAGGCAACTGGTTAGGAAAATTCTGAAAGAACGAATAAAGCTAGCATTACTGAAGCTTCACAGTGGCCTCTTCATTTTCTCATGCTATTTCATATAATATCTTAATTTAATAATAATGTTTTTTGATGTCAATAATCTACACACAATTTACAATTAGGACACTTTTCCCCATTAAATCCTGGATGCATGAATATAACCACAATGTTTCAAATCCACTTTGTAATTCTTTAGAAGAGAAAATCTGTTTAACACAATGTGGAAAGATCCAGAGCAGTTTCACCACATTGTGACTGTACCTGTGTGTTTGCTGTTGTGTGTCTGTCTGCCTTTAGCAGCAGATTCCTGTAACATTGTTTGTGAGGTTGAATGAAGGTCACTTTGTTGCATGACAATGTCATGACACTGGTAGAATTAGAGGAGATAGAAGACTAGACATCTTGTTTTGGATATGGTTTGTATACATTTATGAGCCACCCCACTACTCAGCTCTTACATTACTTTACAACACAGAACCAAACAGTCCTGCTTGAGTTAGTTACCCTGGAAATCCTGGCAAGGCTACAGACTACACTTATAAAAGATAGTAAAGCTCTGCTGCACAATCAAATCATGAACAACACCAAAAAGGAAGATTTCAGAGCTGTGAACAAAAAATATATGTATGGGATGATTTCCTGCTCCTTTAAAACAAGCTTATCACTTCGTTGATCAGCATTAAAACCACAGCAAGTCTTTTTGAGTCCATTAGTGAAGTTGGATGAATTTACAGAAATAGTAATAATGTTAAAAAAACATCACAAACCCATCAGATAACAGGTGGAAAGGGTTTCCACTGTAAGACAGAGTCAAGGTCCAGTTTACAGGTCAAACCCAGATCAGCACCAATACTGGAATCATTTCTGAAAACAACAAACCAACAGAGGCTGAACAAAACTGAACATGAGCTTTCAGTCACGTCATAACGAGTGGTTGTGTCTGAATCGTCTGACTGAAGATGAAGATGAAGATGAAGATGAAGATGAAAATGAAGAATCAAAACCTTCACATTGGATGATCCTCCTGTATATGATCACATGACCAAATGTGGCAGAAAGCTTGAATAAGGAAGATTTAAAAATACGTATTTCAAAAATGTTTTCCCATCCAGAATACATCAGAACCAAATCTAGCTCAAAATCCCCACTTGTGAAATCTGGAGCAGATTATTAAGGCGAGCGTGAAACCCAGTTTAGATTTGTGAAAAGTTCACACAAACGATGAAATGGTCAGGACAAGTTCACAGTTTGTTTTCTTATCAACAACAAATTCAACCAGGTAGAGAACAAAAACTCAATCAAATGTTCAACTGTGAAATCACGATGAGCAAATCTTCCTGAAATTGAAGTCTCATAGTTATATTACATTATTTTTTCTTAACATCTGAACAGTTCAAGCAGCTTAAGAAATAAAATCAACCGGAAGCTGAATAGTTTACGTTTAGACACATGATGGGAAATTACCTCATACATTTGGATTTGTTTTTATTTAAATTCATAATTAAAAGCCTAAGAAGAGTATAATTAAAAAGTTAAAGAGACAAGTTGAGGCTGTTGCTCTTTATTTTTGTTTCTGGTTTCACTTGGTGTTCAATCGGCTCATCGGTTGTTAATGTTTTATCAGTTTCCTTTAATTCAGGGTGAAGCTAAAAAGTCTGACAGCTCATCAGATGAAGACCACAAGGACCCCAACAAAACCGCTTGTCCAGTTCCAGCAAAGACAGAGGACAATGAAATAGAAACGCAGAAAGAGAACTTGAAATCACAAGCTTCTGGGGTCAAATCTCTCAATGGCAGCAGCGTTGCCTTTTATAGCCTTTAATAGCGCTGCTATCAAAGGCTATCAAAGGCTATCGAAGGCGACGCTGCTATCAAAGGTGATGCTGCTATCAAAGACGACGCTGCTATAAAAGGCGAAGCTGCTCTCAAAGGCGACACTGCTCCCAGAGGCGATGCCGATCTCAAAGGCAACACTGCTCCAAGAGGCGATGCTGCTTTCAAAGGCGATGCTGCTCCCAGAGGCGATGCTGCTCTCAAAGGCGATGAGTCTCCCAGAGGCGAAACTGCTCCTAGAGGTAACGCTGCTCCCAGACACGACGCTGCTCCCACAGGCGACGCTTCTCCCAGAGGCAACGTTCATCCCAGAGGCGACGTTGCTCCCAGAGGCGACGTTGCTCCCAGAGGAGACGCTGCTCCCAGAGGAGACTCTGCAAAGCTGCTCCCAGAGGCGACGCGCCTCCAAGAAGCGACACCGCTCCAAGAGGCGATGCTGCTCCAATAAGAACAGAGGACTGAATCTCCTGTGGTTAAATCTCTAGAACCAAGAGAAAATAAGCTCGGAAAATAAATTCAATCGGCTCATCGGTTGTTAACGTTTTATCAGTTTCCTTGACTTCAGGGTGAAGCTAAAAAGTCTGACAGCTCATCAGATGAAGACCACAAGAACCCCAACAAAGCCGCTTGTCCAGTTCCACCAAAGACAGAGGACAATGAGAAAGAAACGCAGAAAGAGAACTTGAAATCACAAGCTTCTGAGGTCAAATCTCTCAATGGCAGCAGCGTTGCCTTTGATAGCCTTTGATAGCGCTGCTATCAAAGGCTATCAAAGGCTATCGAAGGCGACGCTGCTATCAAAGGCGATGCTGCTATCAAAGACGACGCTGCTATAAAAGGCGAAGCTGCTTCGAAAGGGGACACCGCTTCCAAAGGTGATGCTGCTCTCAAAGGCGACACTGCTCCCAGAGGCGATGCCGATCTCAAAGGCAACACTGCTCCAAGAGGCGATGCTGCTTTCAAAGGCGATGCTGCTCCCAGAGGCGATGCTGCTCTCAAAGGCGATGAGTCTCCCAGAGGCGACACTGCTCCTAGAGGTAACGCTGCTCCCAGATACGCCGCTGCTCCCACAGGCGACGCTGCTCCCAGAGGCGACGTTCATCCCAGAGGCGACGTTGTTGTTCACCTGCTCACTGGTGACTGTGTGGTGCTGCTGTAAATGCTGATGTGTGATGCACACTTCGATATTTAGTATCTTAATTTAACAGCTATATATTTTAAAATCCTTTATAATAAAAACACTTCTCTATATTGTCTACTGTGCGTTTTGTGCGACTCACAGAAAGGAACCAGGAGCCGGTGTTCAGGCTCTGCAGTTCAGCCCAGGTAAACATGGCCGCCGTGGTAACGGTCCGGTTTTGGGAAAAACCTTGTAGATGTTGGTTGTCCGCCGCAGCGTGCGGTCGTGCATCAGGAAGGGGACTCCGTCATAACTGTTACCATGACAACAAAACAGCTATCAACACAGTAAAGTGTGTAGAAATACTTTTCACGCCCACTGACCTGATGGTGACGTCGGACACCAGACCTTCACTTCCTGCCTCCATAGCCTTCTCAAAGGACATCAGAGTGTTTTCTGGAGCGAGCTGTAACACACAGTGACCAATAAATTCTGACATTGACAAAAGCAGATTGTACTTTCACACTAAATATTTCTTACGTTGTGTTTACAGAAATGTAAACAGTTTGGCTTGGAAGGATATGAGTTACAAATCTATATCAAATATATGAAACATTTCCGATGTCTGAAGCAAAACTTAAAAATTAAAACCGTGACATCACTCGACAACAATTTATAATATGCAAATTTAGATAAATAACACATCTAGTTTGAAAAGGCATATGTAATTCAATGAATCTGCCCCAGGACCCCCTACTAGTTTAACCTGGCCATGACTTTAAGGGACTGATGACTTGGACCAGTCGAGTTCCTAGCCAGATTTCGTGGGGCTCATCTGAAAGTGCCCCAGCTCCGCCCTGTCAACTTTGGACTGTGTGGTTCACGCTCATTGGTGTTTCCATGGCAACAGTCTTAAGCTTGGGCCGTTGCCCCCAGAGCAGAAACGGACGGCAAGAGAGAAGCGTTTGACAAGGTAAGCACACAGACAGAAACACACACGAATCAAATTACTTCAAAACAAGACTATAATGCTTGTGAGTCAAGTTTATTCACACACACATTCACGCTACTTTGCATATAAAATAAAATAAAATATATTTTGCCGCAAAGAACAGATGTATTGAGCTTTCTGCACAACAGCGCCATCTGGATTTGGTAGGGCAGTGCCCCAAGTACCCCTAATGTAGAAACGCCACTGCAACTAGCAGGCTACATCCCTACCTCTTCCATTGGGCATCTCATCAAAGCTACTGGTTTGCTGCTAGACGGAGACTTTACTGTCACTTCAGATGCAAAAAATGAAGCCAGCGCGGAATTGCTAGAAACCTGTATTCTCTCGAATTACTAGCAGAGGGTGACTCCACTGGTTCCAAATAACTCTTTGGTTTCTTTTGAAGTTATTAGAAGAATTATATGAGAGTACTTCAATCAACATCTTTATGATGCTCTAGTTTTCCGTCTTCTTCAAAACCACACGATAATCATATTTTAAATGAGGATCCCATTTAGAGAGAAATAGACACGGTATGCTTTGGGACATGGGTGCAGGTTGCATTTGTGGGTGAGTTCTCAGTCTGGCTCAACCCCAAATCCTTCAAATATGGTTTCTTCTGGGTTTCAAAAAAAACAAAATGGCGCTGCCCAAAACCACTAGGCAATGTCACAGTGGGTTGCACTTGGTGTCATGTTTACAACGCTGCGCTGAGTCAACATGTTTTGTAAACGTGGGCAGTGCAGCGGTTTCTCAGGAAGGGAAAGAACAAATGAAATAACGGAGGAGCTTGTATCACAAGAGAGTTAGACTTAATTCTCTGCTCAGGACACTGTTACTTAAATATACCTTCACATTGACAATAGTTAATGTTTAAAATGCTGCATGTATAGCATTTAGAGGTCATCTTGATAAAACACACTGCACAATGTAGGTTATCAGCGGAGACCCACAAACACACACACATTCACTGACACATAACACCTGTGTCTCTGTTATGATGGTATTTATGGTGTTTGTCCATAAACAGCAGAACTAAAGTCTTGAGCTTATAAGGTCAATAATTGATCCTCTAGGTGATAGAAAATAATTTGTAAGAGACAATAATTCTTTGAGGGGAAACACAAGAATGTAGAGCCTTGCCAGTTAGTGGTTGATCCTCACATGACTGAGGGTGTTGTGTATTTAGATAGTGATACCAGATTGGTCCCTTTTCCTCCCTCAGCCAGTGCTAAGAAAAGAGGAACAAGACAAGACTAACTCCCAAACATTTCACTTACGCTTCTTTCAAATTATCTTTTGTAGTGCAAACATCAAATGTTATCTCTGACTCTGCATCATCCTAATAAGACTTTATTGTCAGCTGTTGAGAATATGAAAATGAAAAGAACAGGACAAAAAGCGTCATGGAGTGAAGTGAAGTGTAACGTTGCAGCTGAATCAACACGTTGCTCCATACTTCTGTTGTACGAAGTACGAGGGAGAATTCTGTCATGCTGTGTGTGTGTGTGTGTGCGTGTATGTGTGTGTGTGTGTGTGTGTGTTTTCTGTCTATGCTGCTTGATCAGGTGTCACAACACAGTCAGGGTATTAAAGATCACATTTAAGTCAGTTAGTTTTTTGATATTTTATGTGACAGACCATTTTGAAGAAGTGACTGAACAGAAAATATAATATTGTCTGATTTACTTTTTAATTAAATTAAAATTTAATTAAACTTTTTAAATTGTTTGTGGTCGATAATGAAAACAACAGAAAAACTGAAGGACAAAAGAGAGCACTGAAAGTCTTGATCCTGAGGTCACCACCAGGGGAAGCAAAAGACATATGTAACCAGTGCATCACTGATAACAGCGTGTCTTCCTTCACTCTCATACCAGCTCCTTGCCATTCACTTTTTGCTGTTGCGCATAACCAACATCGTAGCTGCTCTTCTTATTCCATTTATTTTGCAATACTATGCAGTAGGTTCAAAATAATTCAGTTCATCAGAATCAAGGAATACAAACAATAAAATTCATATGTCAGACTTAGTTGAATGTTGTGTATTGTTGGCTCTGGCTAAAAGGTTGTTTTTGTCACTCAAAAATAAAATTTGTTGCATGTAGATAGATTCATTATTTGTCCTTCTAGTGCTGCCATGGTTGAGGAAGTACTCAAACATTTTCCGAGGTAAAAGTACAAATAAATAGGTGAAAATGAACTCAAGTATAAGTAAAAGTATCACATTATATTTCTACTTGATTGAAAGTAAGTACTTGCTATATAGTGAAAGTATTAAAAGCTGAAAAGTGAATCCTATTCCCTCCTGCTACAGATAGAGATTATTATGGCTGAATCTGCCACTTCTAAATCCATTCCAGGTTTTTTCTTCATCCGTGATGCTCCTGCTGCAAGAGGAGGGATCTAATGTAACCTGCCCGCTTTTATTGGATCAGGGATCTAGATCAATGTGAACATGCAACACAATGATTGTAAAAATGTAGTGGAGTGGAACGTACAGATATATACTGATATATGTGGTGGGGTAAAAGTACCTGAAAATAAATCTAGTACACGAAAAATGTACTTTCCTGCAGTAACAAAGCAAATTAATTCAGTTACATCCACCTCTGTTATGTACAATACATACCTCATGTACTAGATGGGTCATATGTACATTTCCACTGCTTTTTGTTTTTCAAAAAACCTCAATGAATAACGGAAGGAGAGGAGATGTGACCCAGCCCGGAGGAAGCCCGGGGCCCCCGTCTGGAGCTAGGCCCAGGCGGAGGGCTCGATGGCGAGCGCCTGGTGGCCGGGTTTGCCACGGAGCCCGGTCGGGCATAGCCCGAACAAACTACGTGGCACCCCCCCTCTCTTCATCCCATGGGCCCACCACCTGTGGGAAGACCCGTTGGGGTCGGGTGCGCAGCCACATGGGTGGCAGCGAAGATCAGGGGTCTCGACGGACCAGACCCGGGCGGCAGAAGCTGGCTCTGGGGACGTGGAACTTCACCTCGCTGTGGGGAAAGGAACCGGAGCTTGTGAGGGAGGTGGAGCGCTATCAGTTAGATCTGGTGGGGCTTACCTCCACGCACAGTCTCAGCTCTGGTACCGTACTCCTGGATAAGGGTTGGACTCTATTCTTCTCCGGAGTTGCCGAGGGCGTGAGGCGCCGGGCGGGTGTGGGGATACTCATAAATTCCCGGCTGAGCGCCGCGGTGTTGGAGTTTACCCCGGTAGACGAGAGGGTCGCCTCCCTGCGCCTAAGGGTTGTAGGGGGGAAAACTCTGACTGTTGTTTGTGCGTATGCACCAAACAGCAGCTCAGAGTACTTGGCCTTCTTGGAGACCCTGAATGGAGTCCTGTATGGGGCTCCAGTAGGGGACTCCGTAGTTCTGCTTGGTGACTTCAACGCCCACGTGGGCAACGATGGAGACACCTGGAGAGGCGTGGTGGGGAGGAACGGCCTCCCTGATCTAAACCCGAGCGGTCGTTTGTTATTGGACTTCTGTGCTAGTCATGGATTATCCATAACAAACACCATGTTCGAACATAAGGGTGCTCATAAGTGTACCTGGTACCAGAGTACCCTAGGCCTCAGATCAATGATCGATTTTGTGATTGTGTCAGCTGATCTGAGGCCGCATGTTTTGGACACTCGGGTAAAGAGAGGGGCGGAACTGTCAACCGACCACCATCTGGTTGTGAGTTGGATCAGGGAATGGGGGAAATTTCCGGAAGTTCGGAGAGGCCATGGAGAAGGACTTTCGGTCGGCACCAAAGTGTTTCTGGAAGACTATCCAGCACCTCAGGAGGGGGAAACGGGGAACCATCCAAGCTGTGTACAGTAAGGATGGGACTCTGTTGACCTCAACTGAGGAGGTCGTCGGACGTTGGAAGGAACACTTTGAGGAACTCCTGAATCCGAATAACACGCCCTCTATGTTGGAGGCAGGGCTCGAGGTTGATGGTGTTTCGTCGTCAATTTCCCTGGTGGAGGTCACTGAGGTAGTCAAACATCTCCGCAGTGGCAAAGCCCCAGGGATTGATGAGATCCAGCCAGAAATGCTAAAGGCTCTGGGTGTTGAGGGGCTGTCATGGTTGACACGCCTATTCAACATCGCGTGGGAGTCGGGTACAGTGCCAAAGGAGTGGCAAACCGGGGTGGTGGTTCCCCTGTTCAAAAAGGGGGACCAGAGAGTGTGTACCAATTACCGGGGTATCACACTTCTCAGCCTCCCTGGTAAAGTCTACTCCAAGGTGCTGGAAAGGAGGGTTCGGCCGATCGTCGAACCTCAGATTGAAGAGGAACAATGCGGTTTTCGCCCCGGACGTGGAACTACGGACCAGCTCTTCACTCTCGCAAGGATCCTGGAGGGGGCCTGGAAGTATGCCCATCCGGTCCACTTGTGTTTTGTGGATCTTGAGAAGGCGTATGACCGGGTCCCCCGGGAGAAACTGTGGGAGGTGCTGCGGGAGTATGGGGTAAGGGGGTCTCTCCTCAGGGCCATCCAATCTCTGTACTCCCAAAGCAAGAGCTGTGTTCGGGTCCTCGGCAGCCAGTCAGTTTCGTTCTCAGTGGGTGCTGGTCTCCGCCAGGGCTGCGCCTTGTCACCAATCCTGTTTGTGATATACATGGACAGGATATCGAGGCGTAGTCGTGGTGGGGAGGGGTTGCAGTTCGGTGGTCTGAGGATCTCGTCACTGCTTTTTGCGGATGATGTGGTCCTCATTGGATCATCGGCTTGTGACCTTCAGCACTCACTGGATCGGCTGGTGGCCGAGTGTGAAGCGGCTGGGATGAGGATCAGCACCGCTAAATCTGAGGCCATGACTCTTAGCAGGAAACCGATGGATTGCTTACTCCGGGTAGGAAATGAGTCCTTAACCCAAGTGAAGGAGTTCAAGTACCTTGGGGTCTTGTTCGCGAGTGAGGGTACTATGGAGCGTGAGATTGGCCGGAGAATCGGAGCAGCGGGGCGGTATTGCGTTCGCTTTACCGCACCGTTGTAACGAAAAGAGAGCTGAGCCGCAAGGCAAAGCTCTCGATCTACCGGTCGATCTTCGTTCCTATCCTCACCTATGGTCATGAGGGCTGGGTGATGACCGAAAGGACGAGATCGCGGGTACAAGCGGCTGAGATGAGTTTTCTCAGAAGGGTGGCTGGCGTCTCCCTTAGGGATAGGGTGAGAAGCTCAGTCATCCGTGAGGAACTCGGATTAGAGCCGCTGCTCCTTTACTTAGAAAGGAGTCAGCTGAGGTGGTTCGGGCATCTGGTAAGGATGCCCACTGGGCGCCTCCCTTGGGAGGTTTTTCAGGCGCGTCCAGTGGGGAGGAGACCTCGGGGAAGACCCAGGACTAGGTGGAGAGATTATATCTCAACACTGGCCTGGGAACGCCTCGGGATCCCCCCGTCAGAGCTGGTCAATGTGGCCCGGGAAAGGGAAGTCTGGGGCCCCCTGCTTGAGCTGCTCCCCCCGCGACCCGACCCCGGATAAGCGGATGACGATGAGTGATGAGTGAGTGAATTCTGTAAAACATGCTACTAAGTCTCTGTTGATCAATCTGAATCACAGAATTATTCAAACAAGAGGTTCTGGCTGATTCCGCTTTGAATTCAATGTGGATAATAATATAATTTCTGTCAAGATGTTTAAGTACATCAGGTTGTTTGGGACATTATATAATTTGATTCTGGTCATGGTCAACAGACTGACAGCCACACCCTATCTTCAAGTATGTCTCATATGCAGTAAATGAGTGAAAATAAAAATTGTATCATAAAAGACTATAAAGAAACTGAGAGGCAGAGTAGAGTGCACAAACAACAAGAACAGAAAAACATAAAATACATCCCTGAGTGTACTTTTAGTAACTGTGGCACTGAGATGGTGCTTTTGAAATATTTGCAGCTACATTAAACACTTAGCATGGACACAAAGGGCCACAGTAGTCTGAGTGGTTTGTAATCTGTGATATTTATTTGGAATAATTTTTCAAAATGAACAGGGCTCGTTGACTGGTGAGTTATATCTGAAGCGAAGGCTTCTCTCTAGTGGACAGATTGTGAAAGTGCAGTAGACCAACCGGTTATTTAAAGCTCAGCTTGAAGCCCTTGTCTGTGATCTCCTAACCTCGATTAGTGGGTTTGTGTGGAACCGTCAGTCATGTGAACTGACACAAAGAGCAGCTGCTCTTCTCATTTTACTGCTGACGATGCTTTTTTGTGATTGCTTCCTCAGCACTTTCACAACCTCTCTGCTTCCTCACTGTTTTAAGAACATGTGGGTGAAAACTATTCATTCATTTTAATAATTTAAACATTGTGTTCTACAAGACCCAGTTTTTAAAAAACTTCACAATCTTACTACGGATATATGCACATTACAAAACACGACCCAAAGTTTATGTAGGACTATAAGGAAGACAATGCTGAATTATGATCCAGCCAATGTGGGGAATTATGTATTAATCATTTTGGTGACTTGTTTTAAGTGCTCATTGTGAACAGGTTCAGTTATTGAGGACACGACAAGGAGCAGAAGATATCATGAGTTACAGTGGATCTGGCCCCATCATTTCAGACGACAGCATCTCGTGATCTGGGTTCACTTCAGCTTTCGAGAACAGAACAGGTAATTGTTGGAAAGAATAGTGAAGGGAGCTTATCACTGTGGGATGTTAACAAGCCACATCATCTCCTCCTCAGTTTTTTATCTTCTTCGAGTCCTTCGTCACAATCTCGGTCAGATCGTCTTCTGTATCATTTCCCCCTGAAAGCACGAAGACATAAAAAATCCGTTCAGTCAATGTGTGGCTAATACATGAGGTTCTTCCCCACTTTTTATATCTTTTATTTATTATATATATTTTATTTAGATATGTTTATGTCTAAATAAATGTTACTTTGTATACATACTAGAAAAAGGGAGTAAATAAGAAGTAGATAGTGAGTAAATATATATTGCTTCTTATTATTGCTTTTCTTATGTGTGTTGTATTTATTGAGTTTGTATGTTTTTATTATTCTATGTTCATTGTATGCACCAATAACCAGAGCAAATTCCTCGTAGGTGTAAACCTACTTGGCAATAAATACATTCTGATTCTGATTCTGATTCTGATTTCTGCTGTACAGTTTTCATGCCGGTGAACTCAAGCCTTATATATACTTACTGAAGCACCTCTGGAAGCTATCTGATCTCCACAGCAACCCGTAAGATAAAGCAAACACCAGCAGGATGCCAAAAAAGCCCCCGATGGTGCAGCCGATGAGAACGGCATAGCTTGTGCCATTATCTAGGAGAGAAGGCAGAAGGACTCAGTGAAGGAAGGACAAAGGCAAAGGAGATAGGGAAAATAACTAGCAAAAAAAATAATGAAGAAGAGTTCTTTTCTCAGAGAGGGGGGGACTTATACATTAACTATAATTTCCACTTTCCCACAGCATAAAATAATCAAAACCAAACTTTCTGGACAAATTTAGACTTTCAGTGTGATAAGATCTTGGAGATTTTGTTCATGTGTACTGTTCACAGTCTATTTGAACTTTATGGACATGCTGATGGAATTACAAATCAGATTTGATTTAATTGATGCCACATTCACTGTTTCATGGCCTTGCATGAAATGAACCAAAGGCAATGCTTTGGTTTCAAGACATTGCCTTTTGTGCATCTAGTTTTTTATAACTATATGACTTGAATTATTTAACGTGAACGAGACAGAAGACTTTTCACCATAAACATGAAGGACAGCGGCCAGAGAGTCAGGATCTGCTGACTGCTTACACACGACCCGTGTGCCGTTGTCAGAGAAAGAGGTTCCCCTGAGGGCCCACACAGCCAGTGATTCTCCATCTTTCACATCACAGCTTCCATAGAGGGCCTGCAGGGGGGGATGAGATAGAGATAGAGAGAGAGTGAGAGAGAGAGAGAGAGAGATTTGATTTTTGAAACCTTTATTTTCAAAATTAAAACACAACTACTGTCAAGGTTTCAACGGATCTGTACAGTTTCAGCACAATACTAAAACCTACCTAGAAAGTAATATTAAAAATTAAAACATCATCAACCACAGAACATACTACATCATTAAAACACCACTGTTTGATGAAGCCATCCATGTCCTTCATCTCTTTAAAAAACCTAAAATCTACCCACACTCTTGCTTTCAGCAGCGAGATAAAAACAGGAAGAGCTTCTTGTCCTGTCCTGTCCTCCACTCTGTTCTTCCTGCTGCTGTAAACTGACATTTTTGCTTCTCCTACGATCCAATTTAAAAGTTTCCATTTGCACTCATTCGTTTTCCTATACCCTACTCCTAAAATGAAGACACTCTTAGACCATGTCTCACCAAACTGTTTAAAAACCTTTTGTAGTGTATTAAAAAGGAAACAGAGTCTTTCGCAATCATAAAAAGCATGGAACACTGTCTCTTCTTCTCCACAAAACGAGCAATTGTTCATGACTGTTGGGTTGATGATGGATATAAAACTGTTAACCGGCTCCGTGTAAAATCCTTCACTGCAGGTCCCCAGTCCTCTTTCTTAAAGGCGGTTTGTATAAAACCCTCCACACCGGTTTGTCATTGATGTCCAGATCCAGTCTCCTCCTCCACACCGTGTCAGGCCTCACATCCAGCTTGCTTCTGTTCAAGGTTAAAACACAGCATTCATACATGGCTCTCCCTTTTGCTGTGTACAGGTCCACTTGCTTCCAGTCTGTTTTATTTAAAAAAGGTCCTGAGAGCCCATCCAGATTCGGGTTAAAACCTAGCTCCGGAAAGGGGTCGCTGTTGTCAGGGGTTTCCGCTCCATCAGAATAATCCTTCAGCATTTCGACCTCCTCGTCCGTGAGTCTTTTAATCCATTCGTTTAAAATCCGTTCTGTCTGTCGCCTGGACCTCTGCCCGATGAGGGTCGCCACCGCCGGGATGTTTTTTAGTCCAGGACCCGCTGCATCGACGATAGTCCTCAGGGTCACAGCTCCGGCGGTGCACAGCATGCTGGTGAGGCCTGGTGTGGAGCTGCTCTGGACATCCAGCCTGGCTCCGTTGATCAGCGGCTCTTCTAACAGCCAGTGTAGAGAGTTTGTATGTTCCAGCCTTCTCCATTTAAACAGACTCCATGTCTTAAAAAGTGACTGATAAAAAGTAGATAATCCATACATGTTAAAAAGCTTAAAATCCATTAAGAACAGTTGCATGTCTAAAACCAGCCCAGTTGTCTCCCTCAGGATGCTGCTTGTCACTCGTCTCCAAACAACATCCTGTGGACCTAAAAGATACTTTTGTAAAAACTGTAATCTAAAAGTGGATATTCTACTCTGAATGTGCACCAACCCTTGCCCCCCCCTCCTCCTTTGGTAAAAACAACACACACTGGGGCACCCAGTGCAACCTGTCCCAAAAGAAGTCTGTTAAAATGGCTTGTAGTTTCATTACTAAGCCTTTCGGTGGTTCCATGCAGGCCAGTCGATGCCACAGAGCAGAAGCCACCAGGTTATTTAAAATCAATGTTCTCCCTCTGTAGGATAATTGTGGCTTCAGCCATTTCCACTTGCTGAGCCTCCCTTTCATTTTCTCAGCCACTCCCTCCCAGTTCTTCTGGACCATGGACTCATTGCCTAAATAAACCCCGAGGTATTTGAGACCGTCTCTCCTCCATGTTAACCCCCCCGGAAGACTTGGTAGACCCCCTTCCCACCTTCCAACTGCCAGCGCCTCACTTTTCCCCCAGTTCACCCTGGCAGCTGACATTGTTTTAAAATCATCGACAATTTTTCCAAGTTCCTGGACGTCTTCCTGATTCCTTACAAAAACGATAATGTCGTCCGCATATGCTGATAAAATGTGACTTTTTTTAAAATCACTTAAAATCAACCCTTCAATATTTGCTCTTATCTTCTTTAGCATAGGTTCAATAGAAAGTGCGTATAACATCCCTGAGAGCGAGCAGCCCTGTCTCACCCCCCTGTATACTTTAAAAGGTGCACTCAGGCCTCCATTGATCTTCAGTACACTCTCAATTTCCTGATACAGAACCTTGATCATAGCTATGAGACAAGGGCTGAGGCCAAACCTCTCCAGAGTCTTCCAGAGGTAAAGGTGCTCAACCCGGTCAAAAGCCTTTTCCTGGTCCAGAGAAATCAGACCAGTTTTTATGCCTAAAGAACTAGAGAAGTCCACAATATCGCGAATCAAGGACACGTTGTCCAGGATAGACCTACCAGGCACACAGTAAGTCTGGTCCTGGTGTATCACTTCCTCCATCACCTCCCTCAGACGGTTTGCCAGCGCTTTGGACAGGATCTTATAATCAGTACATAGCAGCGACACCGGACGCCAGTTCTTGATCTCCTGAAGGTCTCCTTTCTTTGGCAGGAGAGTTATCACTGCCCTCCTGCAGCTTATCGGCAGCACCAAGTCTCTAAAACTCTCGTTAAAAACAGTTAAAAGATCTTCCCCCATCTCGCTCCAGAACTCCTTAAAAAACTCGACTGGAATGCCGTCGATGCCCGGGGCCTTCCCCCCCGCCATGCTCTGCAGGGCCGTGTAGAGTTCCTGCATCGACAGGGGGCCGTCCAACCCAGCGTTCATGTCTTGGGGGACTTTGGGCAGCTCTCCACAGAAGGAGTCAAACAGGCCATTGTTCTCAGTGTATTCAGTCTTGTACAGGTCCTTATAAAAACTCACGGCTCTCTTCCGGATATCCTTGCTGTCGCTGAGTTCTTCTCCTTCAGGAGATCGAAGAGTGTGGATGATTCTGCTTTGTCCATTCTTCTTCTCCAGTCCAAAGAAGAATTTAGTCGGTGCATCCATAAGCGCTGCCGTCTGGAACCGTGACCTAACCAGCGCCCCCTGGGCCTTCATGCCAAGTAGGTCTGTAAGAGCAGATTTTTTAGACTTGAGATCTTTAATATGATCTCGATTTCCAGTGGAATCTATTAAATTCAGCACCACCACAATTTCCGACTCTAGATCCTCCATAGATCTGGTTATGTCTCTTGTAACATTGAGGGTATACTGTTGACAGAGCTGCTTTATCTCAACCTTACCACAGTCCCACCACAGCTTTAAAGAAATAAAATCATTCTTTCTTTCTTTAAAACCGCTCCAAAAAAACTTAAAAACATCCTTAAAATGTGCATCACATAAAAGAGACGTGTTAAAATGCCAGTAGGCGCTTCTAGACTTGAGCTTTGAAATAAAAACGTTGCACACAACCAGCGCGTGATCTGTAAAACCAACTGGGAGTATGCTGCACTTTCTGAAGATGCTAAAATTGTGTTTAAAACAATAAAACCGGTCCAACCTCGCCATGGAAATGAGATTCCCTCTGCAATGAGTCCAGGTGTACTGCCTCTTACTATCATTCATCCTTCTCCACACATCACACAGCTCATGAGCCTGCAGCAGCTGCCTCAGTGCACTCTGTGAAGCTCTGTGGGGCTCCAGGTGGTTCCGGTCTAAAACATCATCTTCTGTACAATTAAAATCACCTCCTAGAAATAAAAACTCATCAACTTTTACTCTGCTTAATGCCATGTCTAAAACCCTTAAAAAACAGACTCTGTCAGGTCCTGAGACCGGAGCATACACATTCATAAAAACAAAATAAAACTCCTCGACCTTTGCCCTCACCACCAGGAGTCTGCCCTCCACCACCTCCTCCACTTCTAAAGACTCCGGTGCGAAGCTCCTGGAGAAGATGATGCCCACCCCCCCACTGGTTGTGCTTAGGTGGCTCAGGACCACCTGCCCCTCCCACTCTCTTTTCCAGTCGTTCTCATTATTAATGTCACTATGTGTTTCTTGTAAGAACATCACTTCAGTCCCTTTCAGTTGTATTTGCTGGATCATCAGAGACCTCTTCACAGCGTCTCTGGCTCCGTTAACATTCAAAGAACTGATGTTTAAAAGACTCATAATGAAAAATATAAAAAACCCACAAAAAAACAGGACTGATTTGTAATCAGGATGCACTTTATTCATCATCATCATCATCATTGTTTTTATCCTGTCTAATTTTCTGAACAATTTTCTTGAGTCTGTATATCTCCTGGTCAGTGAAACCTCCTCTGCCTTTGCTGCTCATGTGCAGCCGGGCAGAGTTTGAAAACTGCTCTTTATCAGAGAAATAATCCTCCAATTTCAAACCCTTCATGTTCTTTGTTTTCTGGAGAAACACTTTCATCTTCCCCGCACTGTAGCTTCTTGAGCTCTTCTGGCTTCCTGTCTTGAAGTCGGAGGATTCACTGTCAGCAGAGTCGGTCTCCATGTTAGACTCAGACTCTCCTGCTCCTCTCCCTCCTTTCTTCACTGTCCCTTTCTTAGCTTTTGAGGTTCCACTGTCGCTCCTGGTTTTTCTTTTAAGACGAGGAACTTTAAGCGCCTCCTCGTCCCTCTCCATGTCAATATCACTGACTCGGCCTGTCTCCTCCTGTCTTTCCTCACTCACCTGATTTGCCTGTTGGACCACCTCTGTCCCCTCTTGTCTTTCCTTGCTCACCTGCTCTGCCTGTTGTACCACCTCTGTCCCCTCTTGTCTTTCCTTGCTCACCTGCTCTGCCTGTTGGACCACCTCTGTCCCCTCTTGTCTTTCCTTGCTCACCTGCTCTGCCTGTTGGACAACCTCTGTCCCCTCTTGTCCTTCCTCACTCACCGGAACCTCCTTCGGGATCCCCCCTGTCCCTTCTTCATTCAACTGACCCTCCTTTGGGATCTCCCCTGTCCCCTCCTCATTTGCCTGAACCTCCTGTTGGACTCCACTTGTCCCCTCCTGTCTCTCCTCACTCATCTGACGCTCCTGCTGAACCCCCCCTGTCCCCTCTTGTTGCTCCTGAGTGTCAGCTGTTTTATTTCTCTGAGGACACCCTTTAGCTTGGTGTCCTTCTTTTCCACAGCTGAAACACTTTGTGTTATTTGAAGACACAAATATGACATAATCAAACTCCTCCACCCTTATCTTGAACACCAGGTTCAGATCCTCAGTCCTGTTATTAAGAATCATAAAGAGATGTCTTCTGTGGGACACCACGTGTTTTAACAGCGGGGACTTGCATCCTGAGGACACTTTCTTAATCTGAGACACGATCTTACCGTGTCTCGCTAATTCTCTCAACAACGTCTCATCTCTTATGAACGGAGGGACGTTGGACAGAGTCACTTTTACCGCCGGTGTGGCGAGAGGCAGAACAGACACGAAGGTATCGTTCACTTCAATCCCGTTCGCCACCACCGTGTTCACCTTCTCTACACTGTCCAGAAAAATGACAACCGCGTTGTTCATCCTCGCAGCGGACTTCACGCTGCTGTTGCCGACTACCCGCCCCACGGCCAGACTACACTCCTCCACGGAGCACGGGAAAGCCGTAGCGATCTTAATGCCGTGCTTCCGGGTTAACCTGGCGAGGTCCATGGCGTTTAGCACGCCGGCCCGCGGCCGACTGCAAACACTCACACACACACACACACCACCTAACACCTCCTCCGTGTACACCGTAACACCACCAACACTATAACCAACAATACACTATATAACTATAATCAGAATTATCAATAAAGAGATCAAAATCGCACAAACCGCTCATTTACCGCCACCGCTCTCAACTCGCACGCACTACACCACCACACTCAGAGAGAGAGAGAGAGAGAGAGAGTATATTTACATCAAGGACTGAACATATTGACCTACATATCACAAGACATACTGCAATCTTTTGCTTACGTGCAGCCCAAATATATTATTTATATATTGTTAGTATAACACTGGCCCTACAGTGATACGTTGTTTTTCAGCTTAACCTAAGCAGCACTTGTGTCTGCTTGACGCTCTGTTGTTTCCTTAAAACAACATCCTCGATGTGTCAGGAGAGAAGAGAGAAGATTGGAATCCTGAGTGCAGACTCATCTTGGTAGGAAATCTTACAAAAATAAAAACATTTACAGTGAGCTAATAACACCTTCCAACTCAATAAAATAAGATGGTGTTATTGAGGGACAGCTGGGATCAAGGATTTTTGTAAATTGAGGGCTGTAAAGGGGCCAAATTTAGACAACTGCTGGGGCCTGTGCCCCCCTGGCCCTGGATGCGCCCCTGTTGCTAAAGACAACATGAAGTGAGATGTGTGGAGTAAACAGCGGGGCACACAGTGACTACCTCACCTGGGGGATATCTTCCAGATGGCCATTAGGGCACATGAGAGTGTAGTTGCCGTGACTGCTATATAAGGTGAACGAGAGACTGGGAGAAGCTTCCGGGACGCCACAGCTAAACACTGCCGGCTCTCCCACTGCCACTGTGACATCAGCTGGGCGTGTGCTGTAACTGAGAGGTGCTGGGCTGGGTGTTGAAGGGCTGCTGGTGGTAGTTGTGGTGTTTTGAGCTGAAACAGTGGTGACATGCAAGTGATGCATGTGTTAGAGAGAGGGATGAAGAGAACAAATGAGAAACATGCAAATTATTGACTAAAATCTATATTCAAACAATAAATGTATATTTAGTGTCTGGTGTAAAGTCGGGTGTACAATTACCTCTGCCAAGGAGATAATGTTTGAACCCCTGTCAGAATGTTTTTTGTTTGTTTGCTTGTTGGTTTGATTGTAAGTAGGATTACACAAAAGCGACTAACTCTTGCACGACACACTGTGCATAGCTTTCCTCCGATTGTGGTTGATGTGAAACCTGACACATTTTAATGTGTCATGAACATTTGTCTATTCTTAAATATGTGCAGTTGGTGGATTTCCAAAGAATGAGGAAGTGTTAACAAATCTTAAGTAACTAAAATTCCACTAACGTCTTGAAGACTACAAAATGGATTAAAGTTTGGGTGAGAGGAAACTTTTCTCTTGCTGTACCATTTAATTTCCCTGATGGGATTTTACACCTCATTCTCACGCTGCACTGTCCATTGGTGTGACTGGAATAAATCTTCTTCTTTGAAATCATTACCTGCGGAGGGCGTGGGGGTTTGGAGCAGAGCCAGAAGCAGCAAGAAGATATGAGAAACTTTCCATGTTGTCATCATCGCTCTGTTCCTCCTCTTCTCCATTCTACTTGACACACAGTCTCTCTTATTCCATAGATTAAACTGCAAAGGTTCACCGGACATCCCTTACATACAACACATAATAACACATGATTCCGTGTGTCCCAGAGGACAGACAAACAGTCAAATGCCTGTTTAGCTGTATTGCAGTCTAGCTGATTTACAATACAATGATTTTAAACGTGTTGTAAAATCAAGCTTTTATTTTACATCATTTGATAATAATCAGATATGCTCCTCCCTTCAAGAAACCGCGTATCTTCTATATAAAACTACTGATTCTATGCCCGGTTGTCTTTTAAGTACGTTATACATTCCCAGCACGATAATTACTAAACTTACTAATGTCACACGTCAGTTCAGAGTGTGAAACAAAAGCCAGCAATCGTATTTTGTTTACTTTGCAGCAATAATTTCTCAATTTCAACTTTGAAATAAGTGTTCTGAAAATCTGACCAACCATAACCATCCCTCTCAAGTCTGAAAGGGTTTTTGTTAATGTAAGAAATCAAGTAAAATGGAAAAAAACCTAGCTCAAAATGCACAGAATGAGCATCAAAACGTATGGATCCTTATCACTAACTGCCAAATGAAGTGAAACTTCCTCAGCAGGTTGGCAAGCAGCTTCCTTACTTGTTTATAGACAATTCCCCATTTTTGTAAGCTTTCTCTTTTCGCAAAACTTCTATAAACGGCCAAGGCGAGTATACAGACTTCCCTATATATCCTTAGAATTTTAGTGTCTCCATGAAAAACTACCCTGTCCTCACCTCTGTCTGCATCACTCCATCCTCCCAGTCAAATAAGGTAGAAAACAACAAGGCTCCTGAGAGAATATAGACATCTTCCTGCTTTACGAGCCAGATGCCTTACAATGAGAAACAGGTTGAGCAGGCTCAACATGAGCCATTAATAGCTGGTCCTCAAAGCAATACAGGCACATACACAAAACACAAAAAAACACAGAGGTTTGTGCAGCTATCCTTATGAGGACTTCATGTTGGCTTCCATTTGTTGTGAAAGACCGAACCAAATCCTGATTCTGACCTTAACCAAGACTTAACCCCAACCTTAACCTAATCCAAACTCCGATTGGACCCCTCACCTTAAAAAAAAGGTTTAGAAATAAGGTGAAACTCATTAGGACCGGGTTCAGGACTACACAATGACGTAAACTGGTCCTGACACACTCCTTTGGTCTCCATTAATTTACTACCTCTCTGTATTAGATGACAGAGATTTATTCACTTGGGCAACACACTTTTACTTTTAAATAAGTAGATTAACATGCTTACATCAAATCAGATATTGCATCACTTTCCACTGCACACTTGTGCTTGTTCAATTATAGTGTGTTGTTTAGTGTTACATATTGAGACCATGAATTATATGAAGCTGAAAGAGAACATGTCGACATGTCTATGAGCCCATCCATGCTAGCAGGTCTGGGAGGTCGTACTTTGGCACAGGGGAGCTTTGAGCTAAATGCAGCAATCCTTCTGAAGTAAATTTCATGTCTGTACTTTTTCTACATTGGAGTCTTTACTTCTTCCTGTGAAAAAAAAAATGTGTGACTCATCTCACACTCAGTCTTACATATATTGACAGCAACACGCTCGTGCCTCAGGGACTCTATTCTGAGTCGATCTCAACTTTGAAATTAGCGGAGCTCTGAGTCGTTCCGTCTCCTCGTCCCCCCCTTTCTGATTTATTCTGTTCACTGTCTGTCTCCCCGAGATGGAGAGGATAACCACGGTTCTGGTGCTTCTGATCATGAAGGAAGGTAAGGTATATTTTTTCATTGTTTCTTAATCATTCATGTCATAGTACTGTTATAAAAAATAGTTTTTACTTAACAGGGTAACCAGTAAATCAGAGCTGAGGGGAAATACAATAATTTGCTGAGTTGTACTTAAGCAAAGGACGATCTGTTAAAACCATATAATGTTTGTAAAGATGGGAGACATGGCAGCCCAACAAAAGTGAAACCAAAGCATCTCTCATGGCAGCAGTGTAGATCATAAACCCTGCTTGCTGTTGTTGAAAGGGACAGGGACCAACTAACAAATTGAACTACACGTCAAATGCATTTTTTCAAAGATTATCACATTGATATTTGCTCAAGCGTTAGAGGAGGATACCTCACAACCACAGCTTTATCCCCACATTAGTATTTTCACACAATGACGACGTCGGTATCTGGGATGTTTGTCTTGAATTCTGGAAAGTGGGAGGAAGTGAAGACGTAAGTTAAAATTGAGATGCACCGCCTGACAAATACAAAATGAATCATAGTAATGATGTTGAAGTAAAATGTTAACAGATTTGAAACCACTTCCTTGAACAAAGTATTTTGTATTTCGTTCCAATTTGCTCAAATTATTGTCATTTCTTCTTCTTTTTAAATCTGCATGTAAATCATCAATACCAAATACTTAACATTTCATAGCATGACTCGTGCTTTGTGCAGGAACTGGGACTTCTTACCACAAAGTGACTTTTGAAAATCCAGATCCTTGTGCGTTGAAGGGATCGTCGGTGGAGTTCAAATGCTCATACAGTTTCAATGAGGGGGAAACTGTTCTACAGACTCGATGGTACAAAGGAGACTTTTTGGGGGAAATCTGGACACGTGTCATGCTGTCAGATCTTCCTTCATATGACAATCGCACTGAATATCTTGGTGACCGCAAGCACGACTGCAGCATTGCAATCCATGATGTGCAGGAAAATGACACTGGACATTACTACTTCAGGTTTGATACAGAGAAGATTGGATACCGTAGCAAGAAATCAGTGCAACTGTCTGTCACAGGTAAAATCATTTCAAATTAAATGTTATTCTTCATGTGCATCATCTTACAGCTTTTCTACATATCATCTTCTCTGTTTATTCCACTGATTGATGTATAGAGCTTAGTGCCAGCGTGTACCCAGACAGAGTGAGAGCGGGAGAAGACGTCAATCTTGAATGTAGAACATCCTGCCAGCAACTTCCCAGCATAATGTGGTTCAAAGATGGATGCCCCGTAGCCAAACCAGTTTTTCAGGCTCAGGCAGAGGATTCAGGAAATTATTCCTGTGCTATTGAAGGACAAGAATCATATAAATCGGACCCTGTGACTCTAATTGTCCAGTGTAAGTAATGCATTACGACATTGTGAGTTGAGTGTTACTTGAAGATGTTTGTGGTGATATCCAGAGTTCGACCCCTGGTTTTAAAGACTACAATTTATTAAGTAAGAAAATAATAATTTTAGCACAGGTGATGCTCAGTTCAAAGCTCTACATTTTTTTCCGTACAAACAAATCCACTTGGTCTGTTGGGAAACGCTATAGACCAGGGGTCTCCTTTAAAACCGTTGCGTACGCACAAAACGGGGCCTGAAACGTGCGTACTCCACTTCTCACGCAAACGTCGGGAAGTGGCTGAAGGGTAGAGTCATATCTATGGGTAGAGTGGTCGTCCTCCAACCTGAAGGCCGGCAGTCCGATCCCCAGTCTGACCTATCTGCATGCAGAAGTGTCCTTGGGCAAGATGCTGAACCCTGAATGGCCCCTCATAGAATAGCTAAGCGCTGCGAATAGATCAGGCAATAGATGCACTGTATGAATGTGTGTGTGGATGGGTGAATATGTGTGTGAATGGGTGAATGTAGAACTGTACTGTAAAGCGCTTTGAGTGGTCATAAAGACTAACAAAGCGCTATATAAATACAAACCCAAAGCCATTTATAAAAAAACTAACCTGACGGGAAAATCAGGGTATTTCTACGCAAACTCTGACCCATTCGTACGAACGTTTATGAGACGGGAAAGTGGCAACACAGACGTGAAGTGTTGAACTGAAGCCAGATTATTGATCCAATTCATAATTCACATTAAAACCAACAGCTCAGTTTCGCTTGCACGACATATGTGCTCCACACAAGCCTTTTAATTTAAATATATGTAAGCTATTTTGTGTAGTGACTTTTATTTTGAAGAGGGGTTTTCCCGGAAGTGTGTTCGGTGAGTGTGTTGGATATGTGACGAGTTATTAAACGGGTGCTGTGTCCCGAATGGATGAACTTCTTCTGTCTTCTTTCGGTGCATTCAACACAACTAAAACGCTCGGCTACATTGGTGGCAGCGGTGGGATTTTGCCCACTCCAAACCCATCGGAAGATAAGTGCAAGGTGAAGACGAATGAAGCAGCTCATAAAGTTTAGCGAGTTAGCTAAAGTTAGCCACAGCTAATTGACGTACCGCTAAAGTTGTGGACGGATATTCTGTGCCGTGTTGCACGGGTAAAATCCAGCGCTCTCCCTCACTACAGCAAAGAGAGTGTTAGAATTGAAAGAACGTCATCGTATATTAAGATGTGGAGTGGTGACACAGACCCACTGGACTACAAGATGCCGTACGGAGAGAGATCCATTGCGAGCAACGTGAGGATCGAGCTCCCGCTGCCCTTCACTGGGGGGGAAAAGGAAAGTTTCCCTGCTGGGCTCGACAGTTTGAGGTGGCCGTGCAGGCTCTGGTGTCCGGCACGGGGGGCGACTATGAGTATGAACTTGTCCGGATTTTACCAACCCGCCTGGCCAGAGCTGCGTTTCTCCTGTGGGATAGCCTGCCGAAGACCGTCCAAACTGACTATTCTGCTGTAAAGGAGAAGTTACAAGAGGCGTTTGGACAAAGGCATTTTCTGGATCGCTTCAGAGCAAATCTCTCCGCGCGTCCTCGTGCTTTAGGTGAGAGCTTGGAGGTATATGCAGCAGACATAAGCAAACTGGTCCATGAAGCATTCCCAGGTTATGGGGATGTTGCTCAAAGAGAGGAAAAATTCCGCCGATTTTTACATGGCCTTGACCCCTCTCTTAGAGCTAAATGTCATGAGCAGGGGGCTACTGATTTAGAAGAAGCTCTGGTTATCGCAGGTCGGTGTGAAATGGCTAGAGAAACCTTAAAGATGGACTATGGCAATCCTCATACAAGCCAGCCAGCAGTAAACAGTGTTTCAACATCCATGGTGGGTTCCATTTCTGATGGAGGGAGTTTTTTCAAAGCCATAGATCGACTCAATGAGGAAATGAGGGAAATGAGGATGGACATGAGACAAATGGCAGATGAGAATAAACGATTGAGATCCATAGAGAGTCGTAGTGAATGGAAAAATTCTCCTTCGGCGCATGGAGGTCATTGCCAGTGTGACTGTGGTAATTATGGCTGCCAATCTCGTCGCCCACAGGGGGAGCGAGGAGGACGCTCCCCGGACCGTGGCTGGCGTGAACGGGAAACCGAGGGTGGCTCCAGAGAGAGACAGTTTTACCGGGGCCCGGAACATAACCGAGCCCCCTCCCCAAACTGGAGGGGTCCAAGACCTGCCAGGGGACCCATTTATGATGAACCGCAGAGACAGCGGGGTGTACGGTTTCTCTCCCCCAAAAGAGAAGACTCAGCCAGGCAGTCGGGAAAAGAGATGTAGCTGATGTTGCGGCCCAGACACCAGCTACAACACGTATGGGTCATTGGAAGGAGAAGAGCACCTCATATGTGAAAGGTTGCATTGAAGGGACTGAAGTCAACATCCTAGTGGATTCTGGGGCAACAGAGTCATTCATCAGTGCTGATTTCCGCATGTCTGTCCCCGCGCTGCGCAGACGACCCCTGAACCCTGATCTCATTGCTGCACGTGCGGTGAATGGCCAGATGCTCGACACTTTGGGCACTGTAACTGCCACTCTACGCTTGGGTAATGAGTCCTGGCAACATGTTTTCTATGTGCTTAGGGGATCTACACAAGCAGTACTGCTGGGTTTGGACTTTCTTGTTCTGAATCACGCTCTGTTGGATTTTGCCCATGGCCGACTGCAGTTGTGGGACACAGTTACTCCACTTTTAAGTGACAAAGACTTGGTTCCTGTGTGCTGTAATGTCACAGTGTCCACTGCCCTGGACTTACCTCCCCTCAGTGAAATGATTGTTCCTGTAAGTGTATCTCCAGCTGGGCCCACTGACCAGCTCCCAGACTTTGTGGGATATTTAACTCCCAATCTCCAGCAGAATAGTGAGTTTGTCGTGGCTCACACTGTGACACTAGTGAAAAATGGAGTTACAACGGCCCGTGTTTTGAACCCTACAGACAGGGTTATTGTGCTCAGAGAAGGCATGCATTTGGGGGAGTTTTTGTCGGTCGATGAATCTGAGTTAGTACTACTCCCTCAAACCCCAGCGGCGACGGTCTCCACCATCTCATCCACGGATGAGCCGTTATTGTCTCTGAGGGAATCCCCAACTAATCAGCATGAGAGGGCACAGTTGAGGGAGCTGCTGGAGGAATATAGGCAAATATTTAGTACATCAGAGGGGGTGAAGGGCAAATGCAAGCTCATTGAACATCATATCAAAACCGGTGATCATCCACCTCAGCGACAGCCAGCATATCGCACCTCACCAGACAAGAGGGAAGAGATAGACAGGCAGGTGTCGGCTCTGTTAGCTGATGGGGTGATAGAGGAGAGTTGCAGCCCCTGGGCCTCACCTGTCGTTTTGGTGAAGAAAAAGAATGGAGAGTGGAGGTTTTGTATCGACTATCGCCGCTTAAACAGTGTAACAGTGAAAGACTGCCACCCCCTCCCCAGGGTGGATGACACATTAGATGCATTAGCAGGGTCCGTTTGGTTTAGTACGTTGGACTTTTCTAATGGCTACTGGCAGGTTGATGTCGCTGAAGATGACAGGGAAAAAACCGCTTTCACAACGGGGAGGGGCCTCTACCAGTGGCGTTCGATGCCCATGGGTCTCACCAACTCGCCTGCAACATTTCAACGCATGATGGAGCTCGTGCTTAGAGGGCTCCCATGGCAGGTGTGTATGGTGTATCTCGATGATGTGCTCATATACAGCCCCACCTTTGAGGAACATCTCTCTAGCCTGCGGGAGGTTTTCTCCAGGATTCAGGCGGCGGGTCTTAGGTTGAATTCTAAGAAATGCCATCTGGCTCAGGATCACGTGGTGTTCCTGGGGCATGTTGTGTCTTGCCGTGGCCTGCAGCCAGACCCACGAAACACAGACAAGGTCAGAACATGGCCTACTCCACGGAATCCAACTGAAGTGAGGGCATTTGTGGGACTTTGCTCTTACTATAGACGCTTTGTCAGGGACTTTGCCCAGCGTGCGGCTCCATTGCACCGCCTCACATGTAAAGACACACCTTTCCAATGGACAGCGGAGTGTGATGCAGCCTTTGTGTATCTTAAAGGGGTGCTCTCATCTGCTCCGGTGGTCACCATGCCTGATTTCAACTGCCCCTTTAAAGTGTATACTGATGCCTCTATGGACGCTGTGGGGGCCATATTGGCACAGGACAGGGATGGATTGGAGAGAGTGGTAGTGTATGCTAGTCAGTCACTCACTACCACCGAAAGACGCTGGTCCACTTTTGACAAGGAACTGTGGGCTGTAGTTTGGGGCGTACGGCAGTTCAGACACTACATTGGATCGGCTGCCTTCACTATCATAACTGATCATAAACCTCTGTTGGGCCTCCGAGGCATGTCAATTGATCATGACCCCACAGGGAAAAGAGCAAGATGGATACTGGAACTGGATCCTCTCAACTGGGCCATACAGCACAAGGATGGAAAACGGCATACTAATGCGGATGCTCTATCACGGCGACCTCCGGATCCTGATCCTGACACAATGAGGGACACCATGGGGGACACATCTGGCCAAGTGAATGTCGTGGACTCTGACAGGGAGTTGAGTGATCCCAGGATTGGCAGTTCGCAGTCTCAATCACAGTTGCGAACCCCCCAGAGTCTTAGTTCCTCCACAAGGGGGCAGCATGAGGACATGGACTGTGAGTCAGATGACTTTTCCTTTATTCATTCACTTTCCCAGGATGATACTGAGATTAAGCTGCGGCAGAAGGATGATCCCGACATTAGTGTAGTTTTGGACTGGATTGAGTTGAAAGGGTCTCGACCTCCGCGGTGGCAGATGAAAGGGAGCTCTCGGTGGCTTCGTAAACTATGGACTGAATATCCTCGTCTTTCTGTGGTGAATGGTGTGCTCTGTCGGTCAGTGAATTCTTCTCTCACAGGGGACGCTCAGTATCAGGTGGTTGTGCCCTCCTCGTTTATCCCTGATATATTGCAGCACCTTCATGGAGGCCCTGCATCAGCACATTTTTCTGCAGAGCGGGTGTGGGAAAGAGCGAGGAAATCGTGTTACTGGCCCTGCATGTTTAAAGATGTTAGGCAGTGGTGTGAGCAGTGCGTCCCCTGTCAGACCCGCAGGGCCCCTGTCCCTAAACATCGGGCACCAATGGGGGGGTCCCAGGCTACTCATCCGTTTCAGAGAGTGGCCATGGACATTTTGGAACTACCAGTGACATCTAAGGGAAACAGATATGTGTTGGTTGTGGAGGACTATTTTACCAAGTTTGTGAACCTGTATGATCTTCCTAATCAAACCGCTCAATCAGTTGCAAAGTGTGTGTTTGAGGGTTATGTGTTGGTTCATGGTGTTCCAGAGATAATTCACAGTGATCAGGGTCGGCAATTCGAGGGGGAAATTGTTCAGAGTCTGTGTCAGCTTATGAAGATTAAGAAAACGCGCACCACGCCATATAATCCAAAATCAGATGGGATGGTGGAACGTTTTAATCGGACACTCATTGATCAGTTAGCTAGATCATTGCTGGCCTGTGGAGGTGAGTGGGATGACTATCTACAACATGTTGCATTTGCCTATAACACCTCAGTGCATGCTAGTACAGGTTACACGCCTTACTACCTGACTCATGGGCGGGAAGCTCGTGTCCCGGTGGATGTGTTAGTATCCCCTCAGGCGGTGCGTTTGGACTTGAATTTGTCTCACGCTGATTTCGTAGCCTCTCTGGTGGGGAGGCTGGAAACTGCTTTCGGCAGCGCCAGGCAGTTTAGTATCAGTGCTCACGAGACACAGAAACTTTATTATGATGTGACTGTTCGTCATCGGCCATATGCAGTGGGAGATTTGGTGTGGCTGCACAATCCTACGGAGGACCGTGTGAAGCTGGCTCCCCATTGGAAGGGCCCCTACAAGGTACTGGCTGTGATGGACTCTAATGGGGAAAGTGGGCTGACCTATCACATTGACTGCCCGTTCAATCCTGGACAAGGGCGGGTGGTTCATTATGACAGACTCAAGACTTACACTCTACCTCTGCCGATGGGTTCTGGGTGTAGTCCCCCAGCATCTCCTCTTCGTGCTCCTTCACTACGGGATGAGGGGTCACCTGAAGGAGGCTGTGGTGTTGAGGAGCCGCTGGTGGATGGTGTCGCCAGCCCGAGAGAGCCTCACCAAATGGTGTCCCGTTCTGGGAGAGCTGTAAGACAGCCTGTTCATTTCAAAGACTATGTTGTGTAGATATATCTGATCTGGTTGACGGTTGTGGTCAGGGTGGTTTATGGTTCGTGGTATTTGGTGTATGTTATATATGTTTTTTTTTTTTTTTTTCTTTTGTATGTTTCTATGTATATGTGTATATGTGTATCTCTTTCTTCTGTGGCTGTTATTATTTGTGTTGTGTTCTGATACTGTCTCTGTTGGAAACGGGGACGTTTCTTTTGTTAGGGGGGAGGTATGTAAGCTATTTTGTGTAGTGACTTTTATTTTGAAGAGGGGTTTTCCCGGAAGTGTGTTCGGTGAGTGTGTTGGATATGTGACGAGTTATTAAACGGGTGCTGTGTCCCGAATGGATGAACTTCTTCTGTCTTCTTTCGGTGCATTCAACACAACTAAAACGCTCGGCTACATATATATAAAACAACTTGCACGCTCAGATTAGATTTAACAGCGGAGTTACGGAGCCGAGTCATTAATAGTTTTTAATCATATCTTCTAATGCTGTGCGTGTCTCATCAAATCACTGCAGTGAACGGGACAGAGCCATCAGGCGCACAGAGCGCAGATTGCGCAGAGCGCGCAGAGAGCGCAGAGGAGATCACTTGAAGACGTTTTCCAAACAATATCCCAGAGTGGAGGTTAGGATCATCCAGTGATGTGAGGGAATCGGTCCGATGCTCTAAATAAATAAATACTGCCGTGACAGTGGTGCGGGGTTCTGCGTGATGTGTGCATGCGAATGGAAGGACGAGGAGGAAGCGAGGGTTCAGTGATTTCTTATCTCACACATTGTGTTATCCACAGCAGCTGCAGAGTATCAGTGTATTTTTTCTATTAGTGACATCACTGCTGTCCCATAAAGTCGCTCTTCACCTCCTCCTCAATAACAAACACCTCGATGTCAGTGTCAGAAAGTTTCACTTCCTCTTCACAGCGCTTGATGCCGTGCCTCCGTCAGGACTCACGGTGGAAACCCATTGGTCAGCAGCATAATTTGATATTCATGCCGTGCTTTGCATTGACCATTTATGGTTGAAAGTGGGAGTGTGGAAGGTGGATTTGGAGTCAGAACCACGTACGAACGTTTCCAGGTGGACCGTTCTATCTAAACACCAAGCAGGTATACAAACAAAAACCATGGGGAACGTAAATAAGAAACATAATACCATATATTACATATGAAACGCAATTTAACTCTCTCTCCAAATATATACTGTAATCATGTTACTTATTATATACACTAATAAACATTAATTCTAAGATACTATCACACAAATTAATATGCAATCGATATTAGTATGAATATAAGAATATAATAATAACTGTAAAATAGTAATTTAAGTAAAGTCTGCTGTTACTATGGTTTCAGTATCAATCTTATCATCAAAATCTCAGCTCAAATTTGGCCTATCGTAAAATGGCAAATTAGGTTTTGATCTTTGTTTATCTTGCAGATGCTCCATTGAATGTGTCAATTAAGATGAGCCCTCCTGGTCTCATTGTAGAGGGCAGCAATGTGAGTCTGACCTGCAGCGACACAGCTAACCTTGCAGCAGGTAACTACACCTGGTACAAAGATGTTTCCAGCTCCATGCTCCAGGTGGGCTCAGGACAGGTGCTGTCTCTTCCCTCTGTGAACGTTTCCCACTCTGGACTCTACCTTTGCCGGGTCAGGAACGGTGTGGGGGAAGGCAACTCAATGGGTGTGCTGCTGACGGTGTATGAAACAGACAGTGAGTATGCAGGGAGGCTAAAGCTCATGGTTTATTGATGGTTACAGTCATGAGCTGCATGAGACATTGTCCACTGAGGAACAATAGCTTTAATGTTGCAGACTAACCCTGATTGGGAGGATAATTGTAGGATGAGGTTGACAATGTTGAAACTTAAATATCAAACAAATCTGGATGACGACCAGCGTGTTAAAATTGCCTGAATTTAGAAAAAATACTATCAAACTGAAATTTAATCAAACAACTACTCGGTTTTTCGTATTTGCTAAACGTGCTGCTCCTCACTCAATTTATTTTTCTGCCTCCAACAGTTCACCATTTAATCCTCCGTGTTGGTTTTGGATTCAAAGTTGTCATTGTGCTGTTGCTTACAATGATAATTATCTGGGCTTGGTAAGTAAAACACACATCTCCCTTTCTAGTTTTTATTTCCACATATAAAAGAATAAAGAAATGCAATACATAATTTCTGATGGAACGTGAACGTGAAAATTTCCTAAAACCCCCCCAGGATCTTGAAAAGTGGCATTCTTATAGCAGAAAATCACAGGAAATAGGAAACAACATTGAATATGCAGATTATGTATCCCACCTTTAATTTTTTGTGAATTTCATTTCAAATAGTTCAAATGTTTTGTCTTCTTTCATTTTTCAAGTAAAAAGACGCGGGCATCTCCAGTGGATAAAGAGGTAAGGAGGAGCCTGCTTTGTTTAAATGGATCAACTACAGATTGTCACAAAAGGTGTAATATTGTTCTGATTGTGTTTCAGGAGCACAGCCATGTCAACAATGTCAATGGGTGAAAAAATTTCTGGTTAAAGAAACTACATAAGCTGAAGTGAACAGATAACGGCATTACCTGTTATCATCCCTGATTTGTACTTACTCACCTTTGTGTTAATTGTTGTGGTAACAACTTTATTCTTTATTTTATAGTGTTTCATGTCATTATGCTTTATTAATTCCATTGTTTATGGTGTGAATGAAGTGATGGTGAGGGTTCAAAACTGGTACAGCACATTGTAACCACAAACAAACCAGGATATGCTGCCCCCTTGAGTCTAAAATACACACCTACAATATGTTTGGAAAATAATAAACGACTTCAGAGGCTATCAACAGTCCTAAGGTTAATTTATTATGTCCACCAAGGAAGTTATGTTTTCACTCCTGTCTGTCTGTTTGTGGGTTGTTATTTTTTTTGTTGGTCAGAAAGATCTCCACAAAACATGTTGAAAGGATGTAGAACAGGTCAGGGAAGAAGCCTTTACTTTTTGGATCATAGGGAAGATCAAGGATTCTTTTTTTCCTTCCCTTTATTCCTATTAAAATGTATTTTCCCGAGTCAAACATATAAAAAAAACAATTCTGGCTATTGTTATATAGTTTTAATATCTAATAATGCTCCTGTTTGGCACATTGTCATGACTTTTGTAAAATGTTGTACTATGCATCATGTTTACCGTTCTTTAATCGGTTAGTGACAATAATATGTAAAACATTTTTCATTAAAGTTGGTATCACCCTTCACACTAAGTGCTATGGATTATGAGTTGTAAAATTAGAAGCTAAGTTATTTATTATTAGGTTTAATTATGTATGTACGTAGAATTAGTGAAACTGCAGCGAAATGTGCAGCACTGATGAACTGTTCTCAACCAGTGCGAAATGAAACAAAAAAAAGGCCCATGAAACTGATGTAAAACTGTCTCTTTAAATATTGGTGAACTTGAACTACCTTGTTTACTGGCTGATCTTTAAAAATAGAAGTTGTACACGTCACTCGACTCAACTTTTCTCAGTTTGACTTCAGCCAACTAATGAGAGGAGAAGCTGACATGATGTAAATGGACGTCAGAGTCACTGTCCTCCTGGTTCTCAGCCTCCTTCACTTCTCATGGGGCTCTGGTCAGTGTCTGTTGCTGCCTTATCACAGTGAAGAGTTTACGCAAACCCGCAGAAATGTGACACAGTATGAACTGCTGACAGCTTTTAATTGGATCAATGTGACTGCATTTCCCATCATCTGCTTCTTATAAAAGCTGCTGCAGGATTTTTTCTTTCTGGACACTGCTTTTACGGGACTTTGTGCAACGTTGTTAAAATCCAGTAAAGGATCGGTTCTTTCAGGTCCAAGTTATCTCTGGTCTGCAAATGTAATGAAGCATGGAAGCTGTATCCAAACTCACACCTGCCACTTTAATAATATAAGTAACATCAACATAGAAATATTCAGTGGAGGCAACACAAGATTTTCTGTCACAGTTATCACAAATAAAGACATTTTCTTTCTCTTGAAGATTCCTTGGTTTAGTCTTGACAGAATCATTTAGTTCAGACACAAAAAACAAAGAAATTAAAAAAATATTCCAACACCTTTTCCTTCAATTGAGTCACACCTTTCTCAGGCCGAGTTCCCCTCAGTGCATTGGAATTCAAGAATTACAAGTAGGATTGGTAATTTGTCTTATTGTGAAAATCTTCTTCATGACCTGATAGACATCAATAAATAGAGTTGTCCAAAAAAAGAAGAAGGAGGAGCCGGAGATTGAACCCTCTCTGCGGACAACCCTTTCAACCTCCTGATCCAGAGCCTCCCCCTTTAATTAGTCTGCTTTTGTCGTAGGGCTCCACTGGTGACATGAAGTGTGAAGGCAAATGTACCTTTTGACGGTGTTGAGGAACAAAATAGACCTATCTAGAGTTTCCTGAATGTCATCATATAGGGATGTCTTATGTTTTTGATGCCCGCTGAGTCTTTAAGCTTCTGTAGCAGTTGTCGCTGTGAGAACGTACGACCGTTGGTGGGATGTCCTCTTTCTCCTGAGAGGAGAAATCAATCAACAAAACACAGAGAGTTACATCATTTAAATATTTTTTTTGTAAGAACTCCGGTTTAATATGGTTTAAATGTAATAAATAATTGATTCATGTAAACCAAACTCAGGCACTGAAGATTTTTGGTAAAGTTGCTTGTGTTACATACTGGGTCATTTTAACCACACACTTTCTATAAACAACTGTCATTAGGACAATATTACTTATATTGTCCACTAAAAAAACAACTGTACATCTGAGAGATACATAAATAGCCCATGATGATACTGACTGCTTGAAAGAGAACAAAAAAACTCACCTTCTCATAAGAAACGCAATTGCGGCTATAATAACCAATAAGACACCGATGCACACACCAATGAGCAGCACTCTTCTTTCGGTGGTCTTAGGTGGGGTCGCAGCTGCAGAGGACAGACAAATGAAGACAGCAACTGTCAGTCAAAGTGGCTGATCTACACTCAGTAAATCCTCTATAGACCAGACCGTCTCATTTGGGCCTTCGTGGTCTACCTGGCCCATGAAGGAGGCGGTCTTCAAGGGCCAGGAAGACAACGTATATCGGAAGAATGCATCCTCTGAATAGAGACCACAGCTAGAGGCTCTTCACCCACCTACCTCTAATACCAGTGAGTGTCACAGAATAAGTCTGTGATCCATATGTGTTGCGTGCTACACAGCAGTGCTGCCCATATTCCTCTGCGCTGATGGTCGTGGTGCTGAATGTGGAGCCTGCGGATGTAGCCGGGGACTGTCTTGCTTGATGGAAACTGTTGTCTGTTGTAGGGAGACACGCTGCACCCTGGTACCAGGAGAAGGTGTGGACAGGTGGGTTGGCGTCACTGCTGCAGGTCAGGGTCACAGGGAGGCTCCTCTGTAGCTCTCCAGGTGGAGAGATGGACACATGCGTATTTCGAGGTGAGTCTGGACAGATGGGGAGGTCAGAGGTCAGGTATAAGCCTTGTTATAGTCTGTCATTTCATTGTTAGTTTAGAATGAATTGTGTTGAGAAGTAAGTTTGAATGTATGTATACATAAATGTATATGTACGCGGACGTTTCTCTATACAACAAAAATGAATTAATAGAAAATTATTGTGATTGAATACCTGTCTAGAGTATTTAACCGAGTTTATTTGTCAGTCTGCCTTTGACTGGGAAAGTTATTGGATAAATTGCTGCTGAATGAATTCAAAATGAGTGGATGAGTTTGCTGAAGGGGAGATCTTTAGTTGATACGATGTCGTTTTTTATTTCCAACAGTTCACAATCATGAAAACTGTGGATTTGAACAGAGGATAGAAAACCAAAATGCTAACTGTACATATTTCCTATAATTACATTTTGACTTACACTCTACATCAATGTCCAGCATCGTTGAGTTCTGTTCTCCCTCTTCAGTCTGCATCTGACAGTAGTAGCTGCCAGAGTCATCAGAAGCAACGGCGCTGATGTTCCACACCTGTCCGGTGTATCTTGGGGGGGCGCTTGTGCTCTTGAACCACCTGAAACGGGCCTGTGGATTGGCTGAAGGGCTGCAGCAGGCCAGTCGCAAATCGACGCCCTCAGTGATGCCACCAGAGGGACTCGCTGATGTTGACACTGCACTGGAGGAATCTGGAGAAAAGATATGAGGTTAGATCTTTGACTTCATATGTGTCCAAGTAGACGAAATTCATCAGTGGATGTAACAGTCAGTAACTGTATTTATTCTGTGATTTCTAAAATGTGTTAGTTGTTTGTTAGAAAAGAGTTTCTTTATGTAAAAAGTTGTATTTTTTACTGAGATATGAGTTCTGCTGAAATGAAAGGGTTTTATATGTACTCCTTTCTACATTATTATACAGGCTATATACCAGGCTATTAAATTAATAGTCACAATTTTGGCTTACAACAAATGTTAAGGTCTAAAGCTTTAAGTATTAATTACTATATTTTTTTTTTAAGCCACTGGGTGCAAGGTTTAGTTATAAAAATGTGAAAAAAATAAACTTTAGCTCTCTATATTCCCAGATCAAAGTACATTGAGGACATGACCTCAGTGTGGTTCATAAATCTGATTGTTGGTTTTAATAATTTTGTCATGAGTTATAAAATTGTGCAATGATGAGTACACAGTCTGTTTTACACCTAAATTACACAACATGGAAACCCAGATAAACAAGTCAATAACAAGTGTTTGACTTCACACAGAGGTTTCACAATAATTGCTTAAGGACATCTTAGTGGTGGAACAGCAGCCCTACTTCCCAAAAACACTGACTACACTGCCCCACACACACAGTGTGAGACTGGCTCTCGACAGGCTCTCATACTTTAACCTGTGCTACATCCCCGTTTGCTTAATGTTCAGCAAAGACAAGTCAGAGTTTGTCTACACATATTTGGTTGTGAAAGCAGTTGGTCAAGGAAGGTCATTGGGAAACCTGATTGTAAAGAAGAAAATGACCAGGTTCACATAGTTGCCTTTTTATGTGCAGACAGTTTCAGTTCTACTTCTCATAAATAGCACATACTGTCAGACTAAAGGTTCCAGAGTGGAATTCTGTTTTACTTTGTTTGATTTCACTGGCTACAAGTGTTAAATGATGTACATGTTGATACTTTCGGTAGCTGTTCATCATTTCAGGGAATGAATAACGTTACATTGAAGGCTTGTTTTGTGTTTGCCTTTTGAAATGATGGTGAATTATCCCCACCTGCCACCAGTAGCTGTACACCTCCCTGCGCTGGCATCTTCTGTGTTGGGTGACTGGTGATGAGGTAAAACACGTAGCTTCCACTGTCTGATGGTCTCAGATCAGAGATGCTCAGAGAACAGTTCTTTGTTCCTGCTAGTCCCAGGTACTGCACCCTGTTCTGGTAGGATGGATCCGGGAAAATACCTGCACTGTGGAACACATACCTGACACACACACACAAACACACACACACACACACACACACACACACCCTGGTATGTATGTTGTTTTCTTAAATGAGTTGCAGTAGACTGTGTCTTCTGTTCCAATACCTCGGGGTGATACAGCGGCTGTCTTCCAGACACCAGATCTCGGACAAAACTTCGTACTGATGCCCTTCTTCCCCTCCTCCACCCTATAAGAGAACAATACAGATAGTTGCAGCCAAATGATCAATTCTGTGTTTATTTAATTTTTGACTGTAGGTCTTCAAACCTCTCTCAAAATGCGAAACCTTCATCAAAGAGTAATTTCTGTTACCCTTCATCAACTACCTGTGACTGCACATATCCTTTCATTGCCTTACAGGTTTTAGCCCTTACAGAGTGGACACCACGGTCGACCAACGGCCTACAGAAGCTAACAATGCCTCCTTTATTCAATCACCTGAGTAGAGAGCTGTTCCTCTGGCCTGGTTTCATTTGAACTTTGGGGGTAGTCATAGGAACAAGGAAGAACCAGCGAAGAACCAGTCACAGCACAGATGGGACCAGAGGGGAGATGAACTGACCAATCGCCAGCTAGAATACCTGAGGGGCATAAGATGTGAGATACCACATTATAACCATTTATATTCGTGGAAATCAGTGCTGTGATGTGAAAACATCTTTAAATAATGATCATAACTACAGTAGATACAAAAAAATGCTGATGTTACTGTATCAGTTCCCTTCAGCAATTTCAGTATTAGAATGACTCTATACTGAGATAGAGTGGAACCATTATCAAAATTACTAAATGTAGCTTCTTGAGAGTTATTTTACAGTTAGTTTTTTATCTACTGTATTTAACAAATGCTACAGCCTCTAATGGACATTATAATTTTGTATTCTTCCACTGGGTATAAGAGAAATAAGAACAAGTCTCCTTATACTACTACCAGTACTACTACTACAAATAATAATAATAATAATAATAGTTATAATAATAATAATAATAATAGTAAAAGAAAAATACAACATTAAAAAACTTTTCAAAATGCACATTATAAAGTGCTTTACAGTGGCAGCTCAATGAAATAGACTAGTCATTAAATGGTCACTTTTGAAATGGAGTGGTATTTGATGTATAAAAACCACCACGGTATAATATATGAAAACAGAAATAGAGAAATTAAAACTCATGGAAGACTTTCTGATAAAAGCATGGGACAGAGACATCGATCCTGAGCTGACCCAGGGGTCTCATTTATAATCCTTGTGTAAGCACAAAATAGGTCCAGAAGTTTATGTATGCCACTTCTCACACATCTTCTGGATTTATAAAAACAAACTTGACGGGAGAATATGCGCACTTCCTCGCAAACTGACCGGAAAATGACGATGCTGACGTGAGGTGGTGAACTGAATTAGATTATTGATCCACCTCATCATTACCATTTAAACCAACAGCGACATTTGTGCTCGCGTGACACAACTATTCCATAAGAACCTTCATATGAATGAGATATAAAACAACATACTGCTAATTAAGTTCAGATTTGATAAAACAAATTCCGGCTTTTGTTTGCACCTACACTTTTCTAGTATGAATCCTACCCACTGTTTTATAAATGCGGCCCCATATCTCCTCAGGCAGGTCTCTCCAGAGCCTCAGGGCCCTGACTGCAAAAGCATGGTCCCCTCAGTCGGGCCCACTGGATGTGACAAAAGCCCCCTGCCCGAGGTTCTCAAAATAAAAGGTAAGATAGGATATAGCTTGGGCGGAGACCATGGAGTGCCTTAAGAGTCATCAGTAAAAGGGGTGATATGATCACCGCTCTTATTTCTGCTTAAAAGCCTGGCTGACAGGACAGTTTTTTTCGCAAAATAGAAAATGAATAAATCAGCTGATCTTTACAATGCTTGAGGTGTGAGCTATCATGAATGTTGCTGGTACTTCTACACAACACAATCTTACCTTTCAGAGATAGTATGAGGAGCAGCCAGCAGCCTTGTGTCACTTCTCCACCCATCTTCTGCTCTTTCTGTTGTTTTCCAGAGCGTCTCCTCGGCAGCGTCGGCGATCTGTGTGTTTCTCTTTTCTCACATCAAACACTTAAGTCAGACTTCAACTTCCTTTTTTATTTCCACTGCTGAAAAGGAACTAGAGAAATGATTTGACTTGGATTTCAGCAAAGGTTTCCTAGTATGCATATGTGTGCCTGTGTGCTCATGTGTGTTCCTGTACTTATATTATACCTTTGTGAGGACCATTTCAAGGGCAGACCCTACAGAGTGAGGACATTTTTGGAGAGTGAGGACATTTTGGCCAGTCCTAACTTCTTGAAGGGACTGTTTCGGGCTTAGACTTGGTTATAGGGTTAGAATTAGGTTTAGTGTACAGGTGAGGCATTTAGTTTGGGTGGTTAAGGTTAAGGTAAGGGGAATACATTTTACCATTCATTGTCCTCACTGAAATAGAAGTACAAGCGTATGTGTGTGTGTGTGTTAACATGTCTGTGCATGCCTTTTTTTTTTGTTTTTACACTTAAAGAAGTGATCACTAGTTACTTCAATTGTATTGGATTTGGCTGCAACCAAGTTTACCCCTGAACAAAAACAAAAAGTGTTGTGTGGACTCAAACACTTCACCCACTACTCATACAACATTGCAGTTGATACTGCGTGCATTTTCATTGTTGGGTGAACTATACCATTCAGACTTGGTTTTATGGTTAGGGTTAGAATTAGGTTTAAGTCAAGGTTAGAGGCTAGGGAATGAATTATGTCCATGGGTGTCCTAACACTATAGAAAGGCGTGCATGTGTTTGTAATGTATTCATATAAGGGCATCCACAGTAAAGGAGCTGGTGTTGATGTGTGTCACTCTTGTGATCCTTGCTCGTGCGTTCACCTGCGCAGAGTTCTCGTGCGCGCTCTTGTCCAGCCAGAAGCGTAACGTGACGTCACTGGTGCCCCTCCAGTCTGCGCAGCTGACCGCTCACAGGACGACCCCCCCCCCCCCCCCCCACACACACACACACACACACGGACACACGCACACACTTGATCCCAGCTACGGCAAACCTCGGAGAAAGTCGGACTAACTTGTGCTTCACCTGCTCCAGTTGTTCCAGATGTTTCTGTGTTTTCTACTAGAAGCGGGTGCAGGTGGCTTTGGTTGAAGGAAAGAGTCCAAACTGTCGCTGAGAACTCTTCCTCTCTCTCTCTCTTTTGTCTTTCTCCGCGGTCAGGAGCCTGTGAAAAGAGACGACAAGGATTCACTGAAAACTGGGATTTACCTGTGGTGACGCCTTTTACATCTTTGGGAATAAGTTTTATGATTTTTTTAAGAAGAAATAAATACAAACAACGGAGGGCTCCACCTGCTGAGAAGAAACGACAGGTGAGCCATTTTTCCGCACGTAAAGCGTGTATTTCAGCAGTCTGTGATTTATTACTACTCTAAAATTAGTTTATTGATTATAAACAGGTTTTTGCACTGTGCTGCTGTTAATCTAGATTAGATCTACAGTTAGTTGTATGTTAATGTGCTTTGCTCTGTTGAACCTGTTTTGTTCTATATCAACCTGATGCAAACGGCCATCTAATGTGATACAAATAGCAAAGCACAGATTATAATTCATTATTTCTTAAATATGATCGTTTCTGATCAATCAATTAATTCAATCAACAGGTTAGGAGACACTAAAGGTGCAAAAATCAACAGCTATAAGATAAAGATGTATCTTAATTCCCTTTAAAAGAAAGTTTTCGATATCTCATGTGACTTCATGGCTGCAGGACACTGAGTTCTGTAACTGTTTTAAACCTGTGCTGGTGGTTAACAAAACATTTGGCTCACTTTTAAATCTAGTAATATGTGACTAGATGTGTACATGTGACTTAGATACAAATAATAGGGAAATAATAAAGATACAAGTTACACATCGAGAACGTGGTCGACGACCTGGCGTTCGGGGGGGGGTGGGCCCTTGACCAAGTTGGTCTTATGTGTCAGTTTCTGTCTGTGTGTGTGTGTGTGTGTCTGTGCTTAAACATATAGCTTTGTGAGTACCATTTTGAGCAAAGGCCTTTAACAGATGTACATTTTAGTCTATTCTCACTTTCAAAGAGCTGATTGAGTGTTAAGACATGATAGTTAGAATTAGGTTAAGGTTAGGATAAGCTGTGGAATGCATCCTGTCAATGATTGTCCTCACTGAGAGAGAAGTACAAGATCATGTGTGTGTCCGAGTTAAAATAAAGAAACACAACTGTCAAAATATTGACATTGATGTGACCTATCGGTTTACTACGATCTTTTTTATTAAACATTTAAGGTAAATCATTTGATTATCCGTTTTATAAAAAGAATACTCATAGATGGGGAAAGTAGCCCTATGACTTCATATTATCAATGGTATTCAAATGCTCTCTTATTTTTCTTTCTTTATAACTCTCCATTATTGCAGGCTTTAGGGATTGTTTAAGGCTTGCCCTAAGGAATTAGGAGATAAGGAGGAAGTAAGGAAGGAACAGAAGAAGGACGGAAGAACACTGATCATCATTCCTGTCCACTGTATACAGATGTATGTTGAGAAAGTTGTAACAGAGGGGAAGATGGGTGAGTGCACATTTTACAAACACAGCTCTCTCTCTCTCTCTCTCTCTCTCTCTCTCTCTCTCTCTCTCTCTCTCTCTCTATATATATATATATATATATATAGATATCGCCTTATCACACATACACACACACACACACACACACACACACACACACACACACACACACACCCACATGCAGCTGTGCTGGTCATGCCACAGCTCACGCTGTCGTTCTCTGTGTTCTGGAGCAGACATCAGTCCACTTGTCAGTTAACCATTAACAGATTTGTTCAAAGTTGGTTGTCCATCTCTCTAAATTTCCTCTTCATTTATTTTAAGAGATTTGTCTTTCAGCCTGAAAAACATTGACTTAGATTGGCTGTAATATTTTATCTTCCAGTAAAAAAAGAAAGGTCTAAACCCAAATAGAAATGTGATAGTGATGATAAGGGGGGTCACACATTACCGGAGTGTTTTCCACCAGATACAACTTCCTTTCAACGCATCACTCTCATTAAAACTAGAATGACACTGAGCAAGTGAATACCTCCACAACAGTTTGGATCACTAGTCTGGATTTTTATTTGTACCAAATTGCACACACTCATAAATATCAGTCCTGAACCTGAACAATACCCATTCTCTGAGAATATAAGAAAATGTTGAAATGTTAAAGAAAAGTGAAATAAATCTTGGATCTGCCCCCTGATCCAGTTATGAATTGAATGGATTCTTTCCTCCATCTTCCACAAAATGCCATGGTAATCTATCCAGGAGTTTTTGTTTCAAATATTGTCAGATAAAATGTAACCTGCACAATATCAAACTCCCCTACTTCATTCCAACAGTGTGCTCCCATCAGCATCAATGAAACCTCAAAACAAACAACACAGAGAATCCATATCTGTCCTCCTGTTGCTGGCCATTTTGGCAGTTTTATGGCTCCTAATGAGTTTACTGCAAAGTATATGATGCTTTTATAGAAGGAAAGATAAGAAAAGTTGCTGTTGATAGAAAGCTTGTGTGCCACTGTGCACTCTGAAACGACTTTTTCCTGTTGTGACACACTTTTATTTTTAACACAGATTTAAAACATTACTGAGAGAATACTGCAAGGTCCCCCTCATTCGTTTTAACCCTGTTCCACAACACAATGAGTACCCACCTTACATTGCAGTGCCAAACTGAGTGTCGGTACCATGAAGCCAGCAGCCTCCCATTAAGTGAGTCTTCAGTAGAGAACTGATATCATGCCAACATAATCCATTCTCATTGGCAGATCTTCTTCTTCATTTTATGTCCTTGTTGTGCCGTGACTTACTCTCCGTCTGGGCAGCTTGATGTTTCACGGTTTCTGTATCCTGACTGCGAGTCCACCCAGATGCAAGGAATCATAGTGTGTCTTTGGTGTGTGTAATTACAGGAGAAACAAAGTCTAGTCAAGGAGTGGCACATGTGTCATGGGGGCTTGTTTTGTGTACGTCTGTGCTTTTGTTAGATTAGGTCAGACATCAATTTCAGAAGCAAGCTGTATTTACCTTTAATTGCGACACGCTCACATGCGATACGCTCACACACCATGCGTGTGTGAATGAGTGCAGCAAAACAAAAATGCACACTTAGGCAAAGGCTAAACATAATTTTTTATAAATTGGCTAATATTTACTATACACAGTGATTGTGTTTACTTTAGACTTTTCCACCATGGCAACCACTACAAGTGTGAGTCATTGCTTATATTGTGTCTCCATCTTTATGCATGTGAGGTCTGCTCCTGCTTCATCCCATCTTACCACACATGAAAACATTTGGTAGGTTCTGGCTTAAAGATCGTCCTGGTTTGGGTCGTTTGAGTTTAACAGTAGTTTTGTCATGTGGTTCCTCAAAGTCCAAATGTCAGTTCATGATAACACAGTGGATGCTGACTGTGCAGTTGAGACTGGAGTGGAACAGGAGACATAAAAAACATAAACATAGCACATTAAGAATTAACTTTAATGCTTAACTTAATGCCAATTCATATGACAACAAAAGCTAGTGGTCAAAAGATCTATCCTCTATGATAACTTACCAAACTATCAAAACAGTTGCAATAACTTAGTAAGTAGACCTTAAGTACAATTTACGACTAACTCTTAGAGAAAAGGACTTCAGAGGTTTTTTCACAGAGAAATAACAAAGCAAGCAAAGGCTCCTTATTTCTGTTTTAAATACACCATGTGTTATCTATGCATTTTGGTTTGGGGCAGGGCGTGGATAGCCACGTATCTCATCTGGTGCACAGCTGCTTCTTTCTATCCACCCTGTGGTACTACAGTAGGCGGGCGCAATGTATCTAAAGCTCAGGGTATCCCTCCCAACATCCCACAGAAAAAGAAATGACTCACAGAACCTTTTTCCACTCTGCTGCATGTGGCTGCCCATATGACTCATAGGTTAGGATAGAAATAACCCAAACAGAATATTTATTATGTACAGCATGTGGAAGGGTCCCATATAGCACGTGATGATTTATTTGCACCTCTCGTGCCAGCTCTGTTAACTGCATTGGCAACCACAGATCCAAATACACTTTGGGTCAGTCCACCATATGTCTAGAACGCTTTGAGTGAATTTCTTCAAATTTGGTACAAACGTTCAGTTTAGCTATTTTCTGACATGCACTGAACTCCGGATAATCTCCTGACGCTCTCTGGAGGGACTGCATGCGAGAACACAAAAGTCAGTGTGCGAAACCCTGGACTTTTTGCACAGTTTTTCTTACCAGCCCCCCCAGGCGTTTCTAACACACTAAATCAATACAAATATCTCTATAGATGATAAAGCGCTGCCATACGTAAAGGACAAGTCAAGAGAGCTTCAGTTGATCAGGGCTGACACCTTTGCCTATATGCTGTAAACAAAAATAATTGATTTATATGTTACATCCTGCCTCCTGCATGCTTATTTGAATGCTGCGGAGATGTCTGCATTGTTGTGAACAAATCTGACAATCTCCTGTTGTGTTCTTCATATGTGAAAGGCCCCCTTGTCGGGACGTTCTTCAGAGTTCGGCAAACTGCTTTAATGTGGCAACCAGCTGCAAGGCTTTTTTGAGTTGACCCAATTTAAGGGCTTTTTTGAGTTGACCCAACTTAAGGGCTTTTTTGAGTTGACCCAACTTAAGGGCTTTTTTGCGTTGACCCAACTTAAATAATGAAGTTCACTCAAAATGTTATTTGGAGTAGCTCTGAATGGTGATGTTCTGTTAGACTAACTTAACATCTCCATTCAGAGCTACTCAAATCTACAAGTTAGGAATACTAGATTATATGCTTGCTAATGAATTGAAAACATACATCAACAGAACTGGATAGTTTCAGTCGAGAGAATTTAAGCTTAAACTTGAAATGCTAAGTTAACTCAACTTTGCTGCCTATCAGTTGAGCTAACTCAAATTTACTCTATTCATACTGTTGTGGGAATTCAATAATAAGAGCAAAATTTTATAAAGAATATGTTTATTAAGAACACAGGGTTTAACATTATAAACATCCAATAACTACAAAAAAGGCAACATTGAAATTGCAGCAGCAGGGATACTTAAGTGAACTTGGTAACATTATACACTTATTTTCAAAGATAGAATATGTAAACACAACACAACACACCATGCTTTTTACCTCACAGTATTCAAACAAAGCGCAAGAGTCGTCTACTTAGAAGTCCCTATATTGTAGAGTAGAGGTTAGTGAATGAAGGGGTGACTCCTGACGCAGCCTTAAAGTCTCCAGTGTTGAAATTGCTTCCTTGTGTGTTCATTCAAGTTAATGGCTACACCACCCCCCATGATTTTCTCTGTTACTTCTCAGTTTAGTCTGTTTCATCCATATCCGTAAACGTCAGACAGACGGCAGTGTTCTTATATACGCTTAGCATAAATGAGCCTGGAGAACACCTCGAAAGAATCCTTGAAAGATTTGGCATAAATGTTCAAATAAAAAGTACTTTTTTGATTCTTGAGAGAGAAATGTATAATTTGTCATCGTCTGGACAGAATTGTGTTGCATAACCCAGATAAAGTTAATGCAGGTTAAAGTTATATATCCTGTTCAGACTATAATGGTTACAACACAATACAAACTTCCATGAATCAGTGCTGGTCACCACACTTTCTATACCACAGCAGTTTCAGATGAACCATGCCTTGTAACACACACACACACACACACACACACACACACACACACACAGACAGACACACACACATAGGAGAAGGAAGTCTCAGGTAGAAGTGGACACAATAGAGTACTTGTTCTGTGAGATGGACAAGCACGGTGTGGGGGTAAAAGAGGGAAAGAAAGAAGTTGAAAAGAGGACAGGATGAGGGTTGGTGCTAGACCTGAGACTTGTAGAGGAAATTTGGGGTATAGCTCAGAAACCACTATCTAATGAACACAAGCCTGGTGTCCCTCTGATAATATGCCCAGTGGATGTCAGACATAGAGCAAAAACCCACTAAATTATTATTTGCTCAATTTCTGTGCATCGTCATTGTCACAGTCCAAGGAACAAAATGCCGTTGTCACGCTGACTGCAAGTTTGCAAAGGAAGACTAACCAAAGGAGGGAAGGAGAGAGGACAGGTAGGGAAGTGGAGGAGGAGCAAACACGAGGCACAAGAGGGGAGTCGTGGTCGGAAGGAGGTGTGGAGACATGGAGGAGAAGGAATGGAGCTTTTAAAAAAGAAAAATTCCAATCGAGAGACAGTTAGAGGTGGGCAGGTACAGTTGTGGTGTAGAGCAGGGTGAGCAGATTTGAGGAAATAGCGGAGAAGAAGGTTAAGGTCGGTGGAGTAGCAGGGCTACACAGCTATCGTGTTTCTCCATAACAACATAGAAATTCAGCAACTGTGGGACCAAGCGGGGTCAGTGGGTCTGTGTAACGCTGGATCCACGTCAGTCTTTGAGGTGTTTACTTCCACAGATCAAGTCACATACATAAAGAACTGATTTAAGTAACTGGGCTGGATTGTTCTTGCTCGCTTGTCTGATTAAAAGATTTAACATGTTCCCTATAAATATTTATAGTGTAAATGTCACAGTTCAATCTAAACATTGAAATGGAGGTTTCACTTATCCCCCCCCCGCATGTGAGAGAGGCGGGAAAATGTTAGAGACAGGAAGGAAACTGGGCATGTAAACTGTTTTCTCTGATTTGATAAGAAGGACTTGTATACTTAGAGTATCTCCAGCTGTTTCCTGCCTCACAGATGGACGGTAATAGTGTTACAGTTGTGACTGTCTTATAGTGAACAGAATATCCACTCACAGTCAGGAAACTCACAAATAATCATGGACGCAGGCTTTCTTGATTTAAATCTTTCTTTTTCACTGCATGAAAATCACAGGTTGAAATATTAAATGAATGGTGGCTAACTGCCATTTAAGCGAGTTAGAGTTACAGAGTTTTTGCTCGTATCACACTGTCACAGCTTACTGGGACATCTGCATGAAAAACATTATGGGTTCTCTCCTGCACCGGAATCCTGCTAACTAACAGGCAAACACAAAACACAACCTCCTTGGTAATGATGGTATATTAAACTAAAGTAAACCATTAGCATATGCATGATATGAGGTATATCGCTGTTAATGTTTATGCCTGCTTTTTTCATCAGGTTGTTTTCTAACACTAAGATGTGGGTTAAGTTGACAAAGTCTGCTCAGAGCAGTGGATAACAAGGCAGAAAAAGACAGTGAGAGCAAAACACAGGTGCACACGGGACAGACATGGCACGGAAATGGTTTGTTCTTGCCTGGTGGAGAAGTGCTTTAGACTTTAGACTATTGATCAGTGTCACTTGTACTTTTCGGTCTGTGCCAGGACACAGAGCTGAAACCAGCTGATGTTTGTTGTAGGGTGGTTGAGTCCAAAACAAAGAGCCACAATCACACAGGAGCAGTCTGAGCTTTTGCTTTGTAATATCTTGTCAAACATATTCATGCATACATAAATATGAGTAGAACACAGTTAATGTCACTGTTGTTATATTTCATCTCTTAACTCTTCTCTTCAGCTTTGTGTGTTAATGCAATTGTGAAATGTATGTGATGTTAAAGGCGTTGAAGCTGCTGCTGCGCCTGTGCATTCAAGTGTGTGTCTTTGAGTGCAGGCTTTCTATGTTCACTGATGTGTATGTGTATGTGTGTGTGTGTGTGTGTGTCTGTGTGTGTGTGTGTGTGTCTGCAGGGAGCAGGGGAATCTCTCTGACCTGTGTGTTCACCCCCTGCCGGGTGATCGGGGCATTAGTGACACTGATTATCTTGGGAGCCATAGGAGCAGCTGTTTGGGCCGTAGGTTAGACCACATGCTCTTACACATTAGACACACATTCTATATTCAAACAAATCTGAGAATTAATAGTCTTTTGTTATTCCCTGTCGTACATTGCACTGATGCCCACTGTGTTACTACTCTTCTGTAGTTATGTACTGCACGATGGAGGAAGACACAGGCCTGTATGACGGTGAGTGTGAGAGGACATGCTGATGGTTTCAAAGATGACAAAATATTTCTAATATGTAGCTTTCATTCTGTGATATAGTTCGAATGAATATTTGTTACCATAGATAACTGATTAAAGACCATCTCCCTAAAATTACTTAACTGGATTCATGAATTGATTTACACAAACAAACTGTTCATAGATAATTGCAGTCTACAGATGTTGGATTTTGTTTTAAATGAAGATCTTTTTTAGATAAAGGTCTTGAGAAATTTGCAAAAATGCGAAAAATTGCCATCACAATGCTTAAGAAAGTCTTTCAATATGTTTTGTGGTAATCCATTCAATAGGTTTTTTGTGCGTAATCCTGCTAATCAACAAACAAACCAACACAGATAAAAACACAACCCCCTTGGTAGAGGTGATAAATATCCAATGTCCCTGGGATAAGTCACAGTTGTAAAGACAAATGATATATATATATGTGACAGGCAAACAGGAGTGTGTGTGATTACATGTGAATACATGTGATTCCCTGCAGTCCAGGTCAATTCTGCTGACCAACGTCTTAGAGTCTTCGATTCCACGCACAGGAGGTGGCGTGAAGTGTGTTCCTCTTCAGCCAATGAGCTGCTTGCTGGTATCAGCTGTGAAGAAGTGGGCTTTGTCAGGTGAGATATATTATTCTTATTATATAGTGTGAATGTAGTGTAATCTAACAAAAATTTGATTTGGATCAGTTTAGGGGTCAATGCAAAGTCCTAACAATGATAGCTCTCTCTCCTGGTGTATGTGTGTGCGGTTTGTGTGTGTTTGTGCGTGTGTGTCTGTGTGTGTGTGTGTGTATGTGTGTGTTTCAGTGTGGCGAATTACTCAGTCACATCGGTGCCAGAGGCCAGTAGAGATGCTGGAGAGTTCTTCTGTGTCAGACAGGAAGAGCTTAGCTACGGCAAGAAAATCAAAGACTCATTGTTCCCATGGTAAAAAAACATCTGTTTGTCTGTCTGTCTGTCTGTCTGTCTGTCTGTCTGTCTGTCTGTCTGTCTGTCTGTCTGTCTGTCTGTCTGTCTGTCTGTCTGTCTGTCTGTCTGTCTGTCTGTCTGATGCACCACCTGTCCACCTGCTGGGACTGACGCTGTGTGTCTGTGTTTCAGTGACTGTGAGAGTAGGGAGGTTCTCACTCTGCTGTGCCAAGGTAAGATGTTCTGTGTGACAAACTGGTTCACTTAAAGCTAGGGTTGGTAATCCTGGAAAAGCAAGCGAGCGCAGGCTACGCTTGAGAAATGCAATGCCACAAAGCCTGTACACCACTGCTGTATTCAAAGGGTCAAGCCCTTTTTGTAATTTACATTTAAATAACTTTTTTTGTAACAATGATGGCTTATTGCATTAAAATTATATTTGATTTTGGAAACAATCTTACGACCCCCCTCTCAGGGTCTTGCTACCCTCCGTGGGCTCTGACCCCTAGTTTGGGAACCACTGATATACCGTATGTTTAATTGTGTCACATACACTTTACATAGATAATGAAGTGTGTAACTCCTCTCCTCTCCTCTCCTCTCCTCTCGGCAGACTGTGGCAGGCGTAGTTTTGCAGCAGACCGTATAGTCGGTGGTGTGGATGCCAGGCAGGGCAGCTGGCCTTGGCAGGTCAGCTTACAGTACGATGGAGTTCATCAGTGTGGAGGATCCATCATCTCGAACCGCTGGATTGTCTCTGCAGCTCACTGCTTCCTCCAGTACGTGAAAGAGCTGCCTTATGTTAGAGATAATTATTTTATTAAGTTTCAGTAACAGGCCAAATCCGTATTGAAGAATTTAGTAATAAGTAGCGTATTATGACTCTCACATGACGGTAGAATCAGATTCTATTGAAAAGGACATCTGCTCCATTTGTGTGATATTTGTGTGCATTTGTGTGTGGACAGCTGAAAAAACCTGAGACATTCTTCCCCTGTCTCTCCTGCTATGCTAGACGCCGCACTGTGACTAGCTGGCGTGTGCTGCTGGGCTCCATCTATAACAAACCAGTCAACGCCGTCGCGGCGGAGGTGAAGACCATCGTTGTTCACAGCAGCTACCTGCCCTCTGTAGATGCCAACATCGATGACAACAGCAGGGACATCGCCGTTCTGGCCCTCACCCAACCTCTTACTTTCACTGGTAGGACACACACAAACGCGCTGGTGCACGCATGCACACACACTCAACTTGAATATTTGAGTGAAAGATGACCATGATTAGAGATGAGGAATAATGACAAAGGAATGGAGGGAGACAGAGACACACAGTCATCCTGTAATGAGCCTGTTTTAGGTTTCCTTGTCTGTCCAGGACAAAGGTTCTTTTATCCAACATGATTAAATCAGCTATGAACAGGTTTCCACCGTTTCCTCTTATTACTATAACACTAATGCACTTCCTTTCTGCCATGGAATCCCCGGTGTCCTTCAGTAAAAGATCTTTTCCATTTTCTCCACGTATTAAGGAAAGAAGGACTAACTCATGTAATCTATAGTGATCTTACTATACTCTGAGTGTTTGTGCCCTCATGTGATGGTCGTGTCCTTCTACACTTTGTAAACGCAACATCACAAGCAATGTTTCAGTAGCTCAGGTCTGACATCTAGTGTTTGGTGTTCATAATTACAACCACAGCATTATGTGCACTGAGGAGAGAATCTGTCTTGATTTTCACATTTTTCTATGTGGGATGATAGTTTATGTGTCATGCCGAATGTATTCATAAAATCACCTTTGACTTCGACATTTATTTACTGAAATCACATGATTCATTAAGGTCAACATTTAAGTCATTGCTTGTTTAATTTAAGCTGATTAGATTTCAGCAAAAATCCTTGTTCGAGCACATTTTGTTCTTCAAAAAATCTTGGAAAATTAAAATTTGTAACAAATTACAAAAACAAGTCTGGAATCAGAGTCTGTGCAGGAATGATGGTGGATTGGATCTGTTGTAGCGAGTTCCCATCGATAAACACGCTCTACCAATTACAAGTCAGTTATTGTCAATAATGATGTTTCACCCTGTTTGTAGCATCAATTAACTAATTAAAACAAACTTTACTGTAAAGATTAACATTTAAACATTCTTAATTTCCGGCATGACTGTGACATCTTTGAGAAAAGTTTGTTGGATGTGGTCCATATCTTAACTGCTGAAATGGAGGACATTTCCACCACTTCTTGTCTCCCTGTCTGGACACTTGTTTTGTTTGATGGTTCAGGATTATCATCATAGCCACATGTTTGCTTGTATCTTAAGACACAGAATATGTTTGTGTGTTTGTGTGTAGAATCCATCCAGCCTATTTGCCTGCCAGCATACGGTCAAAGACTGATAGACGGACAGATGGGAACCGTGACGGGCTGGGGAAACGTTGGGTACTATGGTGAGTCTACAGCTGTATCATCGTACACTGCAGACAGTGATTCATTTGATGACGGTATTTGCATTCATTGATTTCTTTGATTGAAAAGTATGACACTCAAAACGTTTTGTTATTTGTATTGAAACACATCAATTTGCTCTTCCGTGTATATTTTGATCAATAAAAGAGGAAAATAGTGTGATAAGTCATGACTGAAGAAGCAGATTCATATTCATATATCGGTGTTTTATAGTCTGTAGTATTGTTGGTTTCACCAGGGATGTTTGACTCGCAGGTCATCTAGCAGACGTCCTGCAAGAAGTGAGCGTCCCCATCATCAGTGACGCTGTCTGTAACGCTCCCGACTACTACGACAATCAGATCACCTCCAGCATGTTCTGTGCTGGTTACGAGAAAGGAGGCACTGACGCCTGCCAGGTCAGAGTGTGCATGTGTTCATGTACAAGAGCTAGCATATGTGCATGTGTTTGGTTTTCTAGTCAGGGACCCATATTCTCAGATATGTCCTAATGTGTGTATCATCTTTATTTAATCTAAAATCTAATATCTAATGCATATATCCCTGCTTGTTTGATATCATTTTACATTCATACATTTCTGTCAAAGCTAAGGCACTTATAAGGTGTATGTGTAAACTTCTAGCACCATGTGTGGTTTCAGGGAGACAGTGGCGGTCCCTTTGTGTCAGAGGACTGTCTGTCTAAGAGCAGTCGGTATCGGCTGCTGGGGGTGGTGAGCTGGGGAACTGGTTGTGCCATGCCAAAGAAACCTGGTGTCTACACCAGGGTTTCCCGCTTTCTGCCGTGGATATCTACAGCCATGAGGGTGAGACGTCGTATGCTTTGTAATTTATTGTGTTGTTACAATGACAAATAAGGACATACGGATAATAATACTTGGGAAATGTATAAACCACTCATCACCAGTGAAGGGACAAATTTAATTCTGCACTTTCTTTGGTCCTTTACAATACACATGCCAAATATGATGCTGATAGGATGAATGGTTATTGAGATGTCTTCCACATTCAGACAGAGAATTCAGAACCTGCAACACTGATCAAAAATCGAGTCATCTAAATGATTTGGTGGCGATTTTCACCTGATGACTCGGTTGTCGATCATTGCTTTAGTATATTTGCGAACTGTTCTTCAGACAGAGATTTGTGGAATTAGTAGATATATAATCGGGTTTATCTGCTTTGACACTGCTATGGCCACGAAAAACAGAATGATCAACAGAGGACTAGCTAACATTTACTCACACAGACCCAGGTGTGTTAAAACAGTTTCTCTTCTCACCTCTCTCCTTCAGAACTATCACAACTCACCAGGGGTTCACAAATTGGCCCGGACATGAGATGCTCCTACATTTCTACTTTTTCTAAACTGAGACGACAATACGGACAAATCCTGTACATGTCAACAGGAAGTGTTACAATGGAGGGTCTTGAAAGCTGCGATGTTCCTCTTGTATCGAAGTTCTCGACACCCCTTCTTATCAAAAAAACATTCTCAAGGATTTCCCCCCCTTATTCCACATGGTAAAAGGTTTGCCTATATCATATTCCTTTAGAGAGGAGTCAAGCGACCACATTTATCCAATAGTTTAACTGTTTTTTTATTCATTGGTTCAAGAACAAATGATCAGGGGCTCAGATTTGAGGAGAAAGTCGTCTCTCATTATGACGAGTGAAGACGTGACCATGCAAGCAAATGTTAATTTGTATGAGTATATGAGTCCCATAAAAGCAAAAATCCTATCAAAGATAATTGTTTTGCCAAAATAAAAGCCCAAGAGAACATCAGAGTCTGTGGGTCCAAACCTTCAGGCAGCCATTCACAGCAAAGGACTTTCCACAAAACGGTAGATATGTAAATCTTTATATGTATTCCTTCAATTTCTTTCTAACCTGTAAACTTCTCCTACTATGTGTTTAAAGGTCTATATCTCCCCCACAGATCTTTCTATGTCGATGTGAACCTACTCAGATATAAGCTGAGACTTAGCACCTTAATGTTACAAGATCCATGACTTTATTTAACTTGAATGTCCCGAGTCTGAAGTTTAAAAATCTGAACCTGTCCAAGGTCTGGAATGCATCTGGAAGTTTTGTAGATTAAACAAGACACAGAGCTCGTTAAGAGACAGGAATAAAGTTATAATCAAACTTTGCTGCCGAGATATTATCGAGACATTATGAATTTTATTCATAAAAAGTCAAAAGTGGAATAATACAAGACTCACTATACTGGATTTAAGATTCCTGCCATGTAGAGCACAATGAAATTATTTTTCTGAATTGGCATTGGCAATTTTTATTCTCTCTTTTTTTTAGCTGCATTTACTACAATGTCAGCCGAAGCTACATTAGAAACAAATAACCAGTATAATATTTGAGCTAAACATCAATAACATGAATGAAATCTTGTAAAGACTCAGGTCTATCTTCAATATTCTAGGTGTAATCACAAGTATTCATTCGATAAGATTTTAATGATTTTAAAGATCACGTGCAGCCTCAGCACTTTCAATACTTTCACATTGTGCAACACAAAGACACAGACAGTGTCAGTGATGCGTGAGTAATTCCAGCTGATCAGACTTATTTCGACAAATTTACAATTCTTACACAGTATAATTGTCATTTTGTTATAAACCCGTGTGCTGAATGCAGTGTGTGTTTTTATGCAGTCGCCTGATTTCATCATGGACTATTATTCATACAAGATTTAACTCTTTACCAAATTTCCATGTTTGCATCAGTATTTTGGCTTTATTTTGTAAATATTAGTTAGTAAATTTTTGTTTCTTGTAAATGTAGATGTTTTTGTCTGACACAGATCTTATTGCCAGTCGTGCAATAACCTCATAAATCCTCCTTGTGAAATAAACCTTTTAGTACGTATTAGAGAAGGCTTTACTGTACCTCTGAGTACCTGTAGCTAACACTGTGTGAGGATCCTTCACCTGTCATGAATAAAGAATGGGATGTGAGCACTAATATCTACATTTAAACTGTTTGTGGCATGTTTGCTTCTGATGTACAGTATGTATGCATTTATAGCAAATGTGATGTGAGAGATAAGTATGTAAGATGTAAATTGTAGCATTGAGTATTGTATTGAATAATTAAAAGCGACTTGCCCACAATAACTGTGTTGATAAAGTCCAATTTATTCTTATTAAAGATTCTCTACACTGCTGCATATATAGTGAAACTGCAGTTTGCAGTCTCATAAACACAGCAGCACCAATCTCTGTGGTAGCTTTATCAAAGATAGTCAGATTGTATGAAATAGCTGCTTCAGTCAGTGCAACTGTAAACTAAACCTCGAAGGAACAAAGTGGAATAATAAATACATCATAAAACAAAAGTCGAGTAGATCGTAGAAACCTCGCTCTTTCCTTTTGTGGCCCTGAAGAGAAGATGATAATGTTAATGAGCATCAATGCATCAGAAGTTTGTGCTGCAGAAACTTGGACACTGAGGTCAAGTCCTCTGGAAAATATTTGTTTCTTTTTCAGAAGTTCACATTCCATGGTAACACATTTTACAAATGTGAATAATATTTATTTTAAACTACTTTAAAATTTGAATTTCTTAAAAGTTAATTAGGTCATATATTTTAAACAGATTTGAAGTGAAGTGAACGGTGTCATGGTGTTTTTAGAAAGAAAGCAAAGCAAATTCAGTCTGATTCAGACCCATTATGAATGTATGAGGTGTCAATGTAAAGATACAAGTGATCGAAAGAACTAAAGCAGGGGTTCTCAAAGTGGGTCAGGGGCTGCTAAGGGGTCCTTGAGGCGTTGAAGGGAGTCCCCAGCAAAGGGGAATGATTTTTGCACCATAAGTAACACACTAAGAGAATGTATGAGATATTTGGTCCTGAATGTCGTACTCCTCCTGAAATAAATCCATATATTTATATATCTACATTATTACTACCGTATTTCAGCGGCATACAGAACATATTCTTTTTGGTTTTGGTGCTTTTAATTTTCATCTATCAGTCGATTTATCCATTATCTATATCGCGGATCCCTTGAGGGTCACAGGAGCCAATTCTTGCGGACAATGTGAGAGATACTTCCTGGACAAGTCACTTGATTATCACACACATTATCACATTAACAGAGATTAACGTTAAACTTCACATTCTCACCTATGATGAATTGAGGGAGGAAGCAGTGGTAAACACAGGAAACCCAGGCAGACATGGGGAGAACATGCAAACTCCAAACAGGCCACAAACTGCATTGGTTATTAGTTTTTCCTTGTCAAAAAAAACAACAGCAACAAGCAACCCACATTTGTTACCACATTCACACTATACCTCTCGCAATTGTTTCTCAATCCTGTGGCTTCACATTTCAAGTAGTTGTTTTGTAATAATGGTAAACACAGCAACAGCAGCATGATATTTCAATAAACCACACACACACACACACACACACACACACACACACACACACACACACACACACACACACACACACACACACACACACACACATTTTTACATGTACAGGAGACACTTGTCATTATAAGAGATGTGGAGACAATATATATAAACGGCTGTGCCACATTCACTCTCCCTGACATTTATTGACTCACCAGTACAAAAGATGTGATACCACAAGAGTCACCAAAACAAAGACCCCTACTCTGGCTATGATCAGGTGAATCCGGCTGCCTGAGGAGGAGACACAGTAGGGTTTAATCAGAAGAGGACAAACCTAACACCACTCTGTTGAACACAATAATGAAGATTAATTCTTTAGCGGCACGAACCACGGTCCTCTGTTTTCAGGGTCACCAGCAGAGCAGTTGAGTTGCCTGTCCCCACACTGTTACTGGCCTGTCAGAGGTAGAGTCCAGTGTGGGATGCCTCCACAGAGGGAAGAGACAGCACCTGTCCCCAGCCCACCTGGAGCCATGAGCTGGAACTGGGAGAGTCTGTCCTCTTGTACCAGGTGTAGTTGTCGGCCGCAGGGTTGGCCACACTGCTGCAGGTCAGTTTCACACTGCTGCCCTCAGTAAATTGTTGATCATCTACTGAAATTGCCATGTTCCCTGGGCCGTCTGAAAACAAGGACAAACAGCACATGTGGAATAATGAGACAAGAGACAACGGTGCAACTATTTTTTATCTGGGCTCCTCAAATCTGAGGGTCTCATGATTAAAAAAATAAGCAAGAGATTGTTAAGGAGTAACAGGAGACAAAATTTAATCAGTAAATTTTAGACTTTAGACTTTACACTTTTTCTTGTGAGATGTTGGATGCATTCACCTTTTCAGGCCTCAGGAATATTTAAAATAAAATAAACTCTCTTTGGCTGAGCAAACCTTATCACACATTGCTACAGCAGATGCGTGTACTTAGCTGAAGGATAGGGTTAGGGTTAGGGTTAATTTTGTCTCATTTTGTTTGCATGACTTCAATTATTACTTTTGTTCAAATATGTCAGGCTCATTGATAATATTTTCTACAAAATAAGACAATTTCTTCCCGACAAAATCTCTTTTTTAGTAATCAGGTTAATCTGTTAAAAATTATTTTCTCCTGTAGGACCTCCAATATCAGGAGGCTGTTCATGTTGACGTAAATGCATGCTACAGTGTGGGCATGAGTCTGTAACGATCTGGCAGTTAAGATTTTGTAGAAGTGTTTTCTGTTAACTGTTAGATCTCTGTTGTTTTGTGTTTGAGTTGTTTTCATGTGTGCATTCTGTTTCTTGTTTTATTTTGTAGTCTCTGTTCCTTGTTGGTTCTTTCGGTCTTCACTTCCTGTCTTGGTGATTGTCTGTCTAACTCCTCATGTGTTGCACCTGTGGCCAATCCCCCCGCCTTCCCTGTGTATATAAGCCTCTGTCTTTCCCTTTGTCGGATTGTCTGTTTTGCTTCTTGGCTTTTGTGGTTCCTATTCATCTACCTGCTGTCCTGTGTTCCTGTCCTGCCTTGTCCTGATTCCTTGAGCCTCTTCACTTTGAACCCCTCGTGTAAGCTTCCTTGTCTTTTTGTTTAGTTTAGTTATTTTTACATTAAAAAGTTGTTTTTGTTAAACATCTCTGCATCTGGGTCCATCTCCTTCCACAAACGTGACAGAGTCAACATGAAAATTATAATCAGCACTTCCTCCTTCAGAGCCTTTCACAATGTTTGCTCCAAGGACTCTTTGACACATCATGATAATACTTGGGCAATATTGAAACTGAGGAAGAAGATAACTGAGAATTTTCAACTTTGCCTTTTACCATTTGAAAGGCTGACAAAAGATGACACACAAACATCTGTATCTATCTATCCATCTATCTGTCTATCTATTGAAGTAAAACATACATGAGACCAGATTTCTCATTGCAGCATGTCTTTAGATTAAGATTAAGATGCATTTATTAGTCCCAAACACATGCACAGACATGCAAAGGCACACTCATGCAGGTAGGGAAATTTAACCTCTGCTTTTGACCCATCTGGTACAGAGCAGTGAGCGCCCATGTACGGCACTCGGGGAGCAGATGTTGGGGGAGTAAGGTGCCTTGCTCAGGGGCACAAGACAGGGTAGGGAGACTCTTGGACAGATCAATCCAGGTTTGTCTTTTTGTTGTCTCTCCGTGGAGTCTAACCAGAGACCTTCTCTGCCCATAGTCCAAGTTTCTGCCACTAGACCACCGCCTCTATCAAAGGACATTCAGGTGAATGTCGGTTGAGTTCATCATGTCATCGCCCCTCCAGCTAACATTGTTCCAGGCCTGACCGTGGTACAGTCCACTGTGTCAGGGCTGCAGGTGAGAGATGGTGTGTTCCTGCCCTGAACTGATTAACTCTCCGTCCATGTACAGGCTGTATCCTCTGGGCTCAACAGGTGGCTTGTTGTAATATGTGCCAAACTGAGTGCTAGCTTATTTGGTCTTGGTATAGACAAAAATACTAAACACTAAATAATTACGTAAACGACCTCAAGTTAAAATAAAACTTCAAGATAAACTGTGAAGACTTCCAGTGTTGGATAAACAACCTCCTGTTGCGCATCCAGTTTAGCTATTACTGCTAACTGTAGACAGTCATTTAATTCACCGTCTAAATCAAGTATTACGTAAAGTAGCTGTAGCTGGAATGGTGAATGTTGGATAAATGCATTTATATATATTTTATAACCTTGAGCCACAGCACCAGCCTCATTCACCTATTCACACACACATTCATGCTGCGTTGTGTCTGTCACATAGTCAGCAGAGCCGTCAGGGGTTATTAGTGGTTCCCTATATTGCCAAAGGAACCTGTTAGCCTGTGGACCGGAGGAGGCAGGGATCGATCAACCTTCTGTGGACAACCCACTCTGCCTCCTGAGCAACAGTTTAAAAGGCTCCCAGGTAAAACTCCCAAACGGTATCCCTGTAACAGAGCAATAGGCCATTGCCAGTGGAGGAGTATCTATTTAGTTTTGTTTTCACCGTGTCCCATGTTCACAAATGTGCCAAAAAACTGAGGCACTCTCTCAACCTGCTGTCTTGCAAAATTAACTTGTTCATTCGGTTGTCACATTTCCATCACTGCTGACCAGAGAATATAAAACCAGTGTCTACTGCGGAGTCCTTTTACCCCGGAGTGAATAAGTGAATTCTAGTTGCAGGCAGAAGCCGTATGTAACTGGATGTTTTTGGGAGTGTTTTTTTTGACCAGTGGAAATGGAGCTTTACACAGAATGGGGCCAGGCGTGCTGTGGAAAAATCCTATAAATTGAGATTCAGTGTTAATAGTTTACTTACACTGAACATTCAGAGTCACAGAGTTGGATCTGACTGTCTCTTGTCCCAGTACAGCACAGAAGTAGCTCCCAGCATCCTCTCTCCTCACCAGGAACCCTGGTGTCGGCACTTTCTGTCCATCTTTAAACCAGACAATGGTTGTAGGTGTAGGACAGTCTGACACACAGGTCAGACTGAAATCATCTCCCTCTTTCACAGTACTCGGCTTTAAAACAGCGATTAACTCTGGGCCAGGTACAGAAACGGAAAAAAAAAAAATATTTTACTCAATTTTATTTATTCATGAGAAATCTATAAATTAATAATTATAACTTTTTTTTTACCATTAACAGACAAATAAGCGTAGGTTTTGCTTGTCGACCTGTCTGATGTTGTCACAAAACTAAAGTAGTATTTTCTCTCATCAGTGGGTTGTATGTTGTTGATCTTCAGACTACAGTTATGATGTAGATTACCCAAGTATTCAAAGTCCGGGGGCGAAGGGAGACTAGGAAGGGGATGCAGCCGCCACGTGCCAGATGTAAACAGGGGTCTAGACCAGCCCACCTGAGTGACTGTATCACGCCAAGGGTAGTCATAGCTACACTGCATAACTACTGACCCCCCTCTCAGAGCACACTGATATCCGAAGGTCACGCCCCAATCTCCACTCCAAACACCTTCAGGCAGAAATGTTGACAAATACACAAGTTCAATTTATAGGTAGAGATAACATCCGATACACAATTGTGTGTTGTCATTTCCTTACCTGGCATAAAAACAAGGATCATCAGCATCCAACTTTCCATCGTTAAATTCTGCCTACAACATGATAATTCACAACACGGTTCATTACTCTACATTCTGGGGACAGCACTCCATCAAATAAAGAGTTTTAAAGTGAAAAGTACTCTCCCACTAAAGCAAACAGACCAATTGCTTGTTCAAGAGATGGTGTTGAGGAATGAAAAGCAGAAGTCAAAATGTTTTTTCACCCTGCTTCCTCTCATCATCAAACGTTCAGAGTTCTGATTACGTAAAGTTGTGAGTGTCCTCACTGTCATAATCTGAATCTACACAAACAGTCACACAAATTGACAGCAGGGAACTCAGTGCAATGTGTTCAAAGTCCTGCATTACACCAACATGCACAAGCGGAGGATGAGGCGTGAGCAGAGACCTGGTCAGAGAATCACTTATTGTAAAAATGTTCTGGGTTTAACTTCTCGACAATGTTTGCATTTCTTCTTTTCCCTTGGTGGTGTACGAGGAAATGAAAAGGTGTAAAAAAAAAAAAAAAAAAAGTTGACAGTTTCTAAACAAATGGTTTGTTCTGAGTTTTTGTTTCAAAAATAAACATCAAGCGTAATGTCCAAATATGTTTTTTTAATCGTTGTTTTATCATAGCTTTTTGGGCACGTTAATCCACAAATATTTCCACTGCAGCTCCATGTCAAGAAAGAAATGTTTTTCAGTACATGATGATTGCACCTCCATAAAACTGCTGTAGCCACTATGTATAATCTTCAAACATTTATAAGTTAAATGGTTAAATGGTTGGTATTTATATAGCGCTTTTCTATTCTTGATGACCACTCAAAGCGCTTTACATTACAGTTTGACAGTCACCCATTCACATTCAGCATCTTGCCCAAGGACACTTCGGCATGCAGATGGGGAAGACTGGGATCGAACTGCCAAGCTTCTGATTGAAGGGGGACGACCGCTCTACCCCTCAGACACAGTGTGAAGTAGCAATGCTAAAGGAACTAGCGTTATTACTACGAATCCCGTGCACACCCTTGGGCGAGAGCTTGTGTGCAGTGTGTGAAGTGTGAACGTGAACAAGGCTCCAGGATAACAGCAGACATTTAGACTTGAAACATACTGTAAACTCAGGCCCAGAGCAGGTAAAAAAAATGCAGAGTCATAAGGAAGATTGTAAAAGAAGATCTTTCCTTTATTTTATATGTAACCCCTCTATAAATCTTGTGTGGTATCAAAATATTGTGCAAATACGGACAACAATAAATACATAAACATCTGTGACAATACTATTGCCTACGCCTACCATACTGTCATGTCTGATTATGCAATTAAGTTCCATGGCCTCAATTGTGATTATAAAGATAAGCATTAAATGTTTTACAAATACACACCTTCGTTATTACGTTCAAATCCCCACACGCTTATAATGTTAGGACAGTTTGATTAAGGTTAAAGCAGCTGTAGATGCATATGATATGATAGTTGTGATACAACTTTAACAGAAAACGCTCCCGAGGATGATGAGCAGTTACTGGCAGACAATCACAAACACTGGTCTACAACGCTGACACCGGCTGCATCCTGCAATGGCCACGTAGAAATAAATGTACCCTCATGGCCTTAAAAAAGTACTTCAATGTCACTCTACATCTTCCTTTGTGTGAATGCAGGCAAGGTGGCTATTTGTAGTGATGCTGCTTTCTCTAACTCAGGACTTTAGCACTTTGACTTCATCAGATAAAACTGTAGTGAGATGCATAGAAAAGGAAGAACAGGAAAGACATGCAGCACAGTGCAGACACAGGACTCGCAGTCAGCAGCAGGGCTACATGTTGTGGAACCATAACAACATGTCAGTAGATAAGAATAAACTAGAATAATATGAACAGAAACGTGAGTCGGGTTAGGCGCTTGATATTAAAGATAAAACAGACACATAACTCTGAATGTTAGCCTTCATAATTTTAAGGCTGCTGCACACTATAGAATAATCGGGTTATTACCGATTATTGACCTGATTTTTCCCTTCCTACAATCAGGGGGGAGAGGGTGTATGAGAGAGAGAGAGAGAGAGAGAGAGAGAGAGAGAGAGAGAGAGAGAGAGAGAGAGAGAGAGAGAGAGAGAGAGAGAGAGAGAGAGAGAGAGAGAGAGATGACTGGGAAGTGTCACCAACCGAATGTTGCGTCCTTGAACAGCTGTGATGAAAAAGAACAATGAATTTCTGACTCACTTCCAGCTCGCACTGCAAAATGTAAAATCCATGACCACAATCATAGTTTTGTTTTATTCCTCTTTGTTTTTCTTACTGAAGAAGATATAGCGCATGGTCTGACGTTCTGGCCAAGTTGTCCAGTATGTGTATGTTCTGAAGATTATAAGATGAACAATTGGTTAAACCTGTCAATAGGTCTGTGGTCTCCCACATTTTTAAAAAGATCAGAAAAACAAAGCCCTTATGTGTATTGTTTCTATCTCAGTGGCACAACTGTAGTTGATTATTGTAAAAACTAATTTTAAGAATGCAGGTGGATGATCTTAGTTCTGATTTGTTCCAGTGTATATTCTATATGTGTGGTCATGCCAAATTCTTTAATTCTTTTACGACTCTTTTATTTGGTTTGAGTGCTATTTGATTGTGTTTTTACGTGTGTGTTTTATTTATGAAGCCTTTTGTAACTTTGAAGTGCTGTATAAATATTGTTTGTTATGTTATTATTACTAACATCATTGTTGTTGTTATGTTATTATTATTATATTATTATGATTAATATCAGTATTAGTATCAGTATGAATATATAAACCTACCAGTTTTACTTCAGTTCAGGGAGGAGGATGGGGCAATAAGGTGTAAACACCTTTGGAGGAGTCATTTGATTTTCTATCCCCACCTAGTGACAGGTTGTAGACCTGCACTTGTTCTGCACCTCTGAATGTCTTTGTTCAATCTAATAAAAAAATTGAATCGTCTAGATTTGATTTTTGTATAGATTCACTATATCACAAGTAATTTTGGACACGTTTTGCAGTTTTAATGTAAGTTTCTCTTATTTTTTATATTTTAAATTAAGAAACTATAATCTTAAACGTTGATGATGAAAGATTATAATTTATTTTTATTTTGTTGTTTTGGATGAATTGTATCACAACTCAAACTGGGGCAATTGAAAACGTAATTAATTGGAAGTCATTTTGTGATTTAAATTGGAAATACACTCGTACCAACAAAACCGAATGAGTTTCATGCAAAATTATACATTTGGTCTTTCCTGTAGATCAGGTGATTTTGAAGTAAAGTAGACTTTATGTCATTTACATTTTCTATTCAATTAGTATTTGACTGTACAATAAACCGTACAAGGTTAGATAAGTTGTGTGCTAGCCATCAGGGTCCGATATCTCCCTAATGTGGGAGTATGTGTGCCATCCACAGATGGCTTGAGGATTCACTGTCTTCTCTACATGCATGTTTAAAATACAAACATGAATCTGTGAATTACTTTAATAGCTCAGTGTTGTATGCAAGATGTATGTTTATAAATGGCAGTGGCATGGCCACCCTGTATCTTGCACATTTTTAAATTAAAAACATGAAAATGTAAACCTGTGTAATATTTGAATAGCTTAGTATTGAATGCAAAATAACAGGGTAGCTATGTTTATACGTAGCAGTAGTCCCAGTTTAATATAAAACAGAATTTGTACATTATATATATATATATATATAGCAGGGGGTCCCTGCTCCATCTCTCCACAAGTTTGGGGGTACTTGGCCTGAAAAACGTTGAAGACCCCTGCTTTGGAGAGGAGTCAAGCGACCACAGTTATCCAATAGTTACACTGTTTTTTAATCATTGGTTCAACAACAAATGTGAGGAGAAAGTCGTCTCTCATTATGACGAGTGAAGATGTGACCATGCAAGCAAATGTTAATGTGTATGAGTATATGAGTCCCATAAAAGCAAAAATCATATCAAAGGTAATTGGTTTGCCAAAATAAAAGCCCAAGAGAACATCAGGGTCTGTGGGTCCAAACCTTCCGACAGCCATTCACAGCAAAGGACTTTCCACAAAACGGTAGATATGTAAATCTTCATATGTATTCCTTCAATTTCTTTCTAACCTGTAAACTTCTCCTACTATGTGTATAAAGGTCTATATCTCCCCCCAGTTCTTTCTATGATGATGTGAACCTACTCAGATATAAGCTGAGACTTAGCACCTTAATGTTATAAGATCCATGATTTTATTTAACTTGATTGTCCCGGGCCTGAAGAGTAAAAATGTGCACCTGTCTGCTGGGACATGGTTATTGTGAAACCAAAGTTCGGACAGATGTGAACAAAGCCTTATGCTGCATGTTCTGTGTTCTGGAGAAAGCCTCCCTAGCTCAGTCTCAGTAAGTGTGAAAAGCCACGAGGGTCACCTCCTGTTGGTCACTGTGGCCCCATGACATGTGAGGTCACAGGGCCAATATAAGGCCAGGTCACCCCCCGATTCTCTCTCTTTCCACAATTCTTCCAAGGGGGAAGGCGGTCGGCCTCTCTTCTCCTGCATCGCCGAGGGGTAAGCCTGGCTGCTCCAGCTCAAATCTTCTCTTCCCATCCAACGAGAGGAGCATGAAGGTGTAGCTTCCAGCTCATCTCACTAAGGAAACCTCCTCGCATCTCAAGCTCTACTAAACTCCTTGCAGTTTTTATGAGTCTGAAATGTGTTGTGATATTTTTGGTTATAAGTTATTCGAAAGTAAGGTTAATTTGTAATGCTCTTCACGGGCTTTCCTTGCATTTCATTCTACACCCTTTGTCTAACTTGGCACAAACACACACATATCTCTTCACCTCATTATATCTTCCCCCGCTACCGGCCGTAAAGTCACTTCTGAAGGAAGGGGGGCCGTTAACTAGACGGGGGCCAGTGACCATTTTGAAAGTTTGTGAGGAAGATGTGACATTTTGGCAAGCCACCATTTTGAGAGCACCATGATTTACATAGGTACACACACTCACATACACATCTTTGTCTAGTTAGTACGTTGTTAGTAATTTGTGTTTTTATATTTTATTATAATTATAATAAATGTTTTTCTTTCATTCATGTTCTTTCATTTATGTTGCATAAGTGAATTTTTCAAACCTCTACACTGTCAAGAACTCCGTAACCTTCGCTGTTTATTATATCATCTTTAATAGTAAATATTGAGATTTCTAAATGAACTAGGTGTAAATGAGACGGATCCTTACAGATTGACTGTTGATCCCTGTTACCAGGTTGGTGCCACGTCGTTTCTAAATTAAAATTACTAATTGTATAATTCTTAATTGATAATTGTACTGCAACTTAATACTGCGATCTGGAACACATCTGGAAGTTTTTTTAGATAAACAAAGAGAGAGCTCTTTAAGAGACAGGGAAAAAAGTTAAAATCAAACTTTGCTATCAAGATATTATGGAGACAAGTCAAAAGTGAAATAATACAATACTCACTAAACTGGATTTAAGATTCCTGTCGCGTAGAACACAATGACATTATTTTCCTGAAATGGCTTTTTGTTCTCTCTTTTTTTCAGCTGCATTTACTCCAATGTCAGCCGAAATTACATTATAAATAAATAACCAGTATAATATTCGGGCTAAACATCAATAACATGAATGAAGTCCTGTAAAGACTCAGGTCTATCTTCAATATTCTAGGTGTAATCAAAAGTATTCATTCGATAAAATTTTAATAATTTTGAAGATCACGTGCAGCCTCAGCACTTTCAATACTTTTACACTGTGCAACACAAAGACACAGACAGTGTCAGTCATGCGTGAGTAATTCCAGCTAATCAGACTTATTTTGACAAAATTACAAATCTTTACACATTATTTGTCATTTTGTTATAAACCCGTGTGCTGAATGCAGTGTGTGTTTTTATGCAAAAGCCTGACTTCATCATGGGTGATTATTCATACAAGATTTAACTCTTTACCAAATTTCCATGTTTGCATTAGTATTTTGCTTTATTTTGTAAATATTAGTTAGTAAATATTTGTTTCTTGTAAATGTAGATGTTTTTGTCTGACACAGATCTTATTGCCAATCGTGCAATAACCTCTTAAATCATCTTCTCTTGAAATATATCTTTTAGTACGTATTCGAGAAGACTTTACTGTACCTCTGAGTACCTGTAGCTAACACTGTGTGAGGATCCTTCACCTGACCAAGAATGGGATGTGAGCACCAATATCTACATTTAAACTGTTTGTGGCATGTTTGCTTCTGATGTACAGTATGTGTACATTTATAGCAAATGTGATGTGAGACATTGGATTGAAGTCATAATTAAAAGCAACTTGCCCACAGTAACTGTGTTGATAAAGTCCAATTTATTGTTATTAAATGTTCTCTATTCTGCTGCATATGTAGTTATGCTGTAGTTTGCAGTCTCATAGACACAACAGCAACAATCTCTGTGGTAGCTTTATCACATATAGTCAGATTGTATGATATACCTGCTTCAGTAATTGCAACTGTAAACTAAACCATGAAGGAATAAAGTGGTATATATTAAATACATCATAAAACAAAAGAATGAAGAAAAGGCATTTTTAACCTATTAACTAACACTGGGCTGTTGTTCTTCTATTCACATCGGATCAGCTGGATGTGACCACAGTCGAGTAGATCACAGAATCCTCGCTCTCTCCTTTTGTGGCCCTGAAGAGAAGATGATGATGTTAATGAGTATCAATGCATCAGATGGTGTTACTGTATCTACATTGATAATGGCAGGTTCACAGCAGCATTCACACCTCACACAATGTGTTACTTACTGAATGTCATACCCTTCCAGAAATAAACCCCCCAAAATGAACTTCTTTCGAATCAATGTTGTAAATACTGTTATTTTGTTGATGTGTTCAGTCACGCGTGGCATCTATTGCACTTCTGCCCGTCCTGGGTGAGGGACCCCTCAAGTGTGTCTTTCTCTGAGGGCTCCAAGTTTGTTCCCTCTCTAGGTATTATTAGATTATTTTTTATGCTCTTGTTGAGGGATAAGATCATAGGATGTCTCACCTTGTTAAGCCCTATTAGACGAATTGCAATTTGCAAATATTGGTTATAAAAATAATATTTGATTTATTGATTGTAAATTTGAGAACGACTGAACGACTGAAACAAATGGATGACCCATATATTTCATCTATATAATTACTACAGTAATTCAGCGGCATACAGCGGCATACAGCGGCAAACATATTCTTTTGGGTTTTGGTGCTTTTAATTTTTATCTATCAGTCGATTCATCCATTATCTGTATCGCAGATCCCTTGAGGGTCACAGGAGCCAATCATAGCGGACGATGTGAGAGATACTTCCTGAGCAAGTCAATCGAGTATCACACAGCCAACAAAGACGGACGTTCAACTTCACATTCACACCTATGGTGAATTGAGGGAGGAAGCAGTAGTACACAGAGAAAAAACCAGGCAGACATGGGGAGAACATGCAAACTCCAAACAGGTCACAAACTGGGATTCAAACTGGGAA